>NC_135699.1:3545006-3760245 GCF_964276395.1 Gasterosteus aculeatus
ACCACTGCCATTTATATATATAAATATATTTATTTTATATATATATATATTTTTTTTAAATATATATATATATTAATCTCCACTCCAGTGCCGTTGAATTGTTAAGCGTATGCTGCAACAAACAGACGAGGCGTCCAACCGCATGCAAAGGTTTTCTGTTTTTATATCAGCCAATTAAACTGAGTCATGTTTAATGTGGTGCACTGTCTTACGTCTGTTAAATCTGTATATGCCCAGTTACTACTGATGCTATCAAACATATTCAGTGCAGTAAACAGGTTAATATCTCCTGCTGAATGTATAAAATCAAACTTGTGTTATACAGGTAACAAAAATAATATATCATGATACAATACTGCTCACAATGGACATCACAGAACGGCTGCAGTGAAAATAATGAATATTAAATTCAAATGTGTGCATGCATTACAGAGTCTCCCTCACCAGGCAGTAATAGTAAGAAGATGAGGGCAGTTTAGATATGAAACAAGTTTCTGTCATCAAGGACAGAGAGGACAGCATAGATGAGGTAACCAAGTGATCCAGCGAGGACTGCACCCCAGCATCCATCCTTCCTCTCCTTCTGGGGGCGCTGTGGTCTTTGACAAGTGTCCCTGAGACCCGCCGTGAAGAGCAGCCACTCAGTGCAGCCGCGGCAGCAGCGTGGGACGAGCGGTGTTCACCCTGAGGTCCAGGGACCCATCGGGGGACGAGGGTCGACGCGGGAAGATGGAGAACAAATCAGATGCCCGTCTGAAGCCCGCACAGGTAAAACGTGCCGACGCTTTGGATTTAGGACAATGTGTGAAAAGGGGATTTGTGTGTTACAGACTTGAGAATGTGGAGGTACGGAGAGCTGCGTGTGTATGTTTGTGTTTCAGGTCTTCCACTCACACTGTAACTATCAATGGAAGGAGAACTGTTGTCACGGTTATCTTCATTAATGTCAGAAACTTGTGGCCATATGTGTGTGTGTGTGTGTGTGTGCGCTCTTTCTCTGTCTGACATCTGTGATTTGTCCTGTGACTCACAGCAGGAGGCTGACTCACCGCTGCTCCTTTTGCTGCATGTGTGTGTGTGTGTGTGTGTGTGTGTGTGTGTGCGCATGCATGTTTGTGTGTGAGTCCCATAACATGTCATTTGTTCGCCCACTCTCTCGCTCTCCCTAACTCTTCATTTCACTCCTAAGTGACACCGATGAGTCACTTTTCTCCACCGTATATTTGTCACGTCTCTGGCTATGAGTGGACACATTTCTACCTGTGTGGCTTTTGGACCCGTGGCGCCTCCGCTGGTCTGAGATTTCATTTCCCGCCCACTGGTGCAGGATGAAGTCACAATGAAAAAAACTCTCCCTCCAGGATGGAACTGTTCATAAGAAGTGTTGTTGGCTGCTGTTTTTGAAGCCTGTAGTTAGACAAAATGTCGTCAACCATCTTGAATTACAGCCAGTCATTTGGTTTTGCAACTAATAAATGGAGGTTACCATATTTTTAGTGCATAGGCGCATACTGTCAATCACAATGTATGAGATTATCCCCACCAAAAAACATGCCCTTCTTCATGTTCTATTTGACTGTAAATGAACCTTCAATTTACCAAATGAGCATCACGTTTTATTGACAACTTGCAACTGGAGATTGGGACCATAAAGAGAGTAGTAATTTTCACATAGACTTTTAGTAGTTGCCCCCTGCTTGTCAGTAGTGATATGAAATACATGAACGTATAATTACTTATTAAGAGGTACTGCAGGATGTCAACTGTAAAGATACAATGACCAGTAATGTAGTCCTGTATGTACCCAGTGTTTACAAATACACTAAAAAGTATCCATAAAGTACCCCGTACTCTGCTGCGGCACTTTAAATCCAGTACTTTACATTATTTACATGTCATTTAGCTGACGCTTTTATCCAAAGCGACTTACAGTAAGTGCATTCAACCATTGGGTACAAACTCAGAAGAACAAGAAACAATAAAGTGCAATTTCATCAAATAAGCCAATTTACAACTTGATATAGATAAGTGGCGTTACAAGTACAATTTAAGTGCTACAATTAGTTAGTGTTTAGTGGAGGTAGAGACTGAGGAGGTGTGTCTTTAGACTGAAGATGTGAAGGTTCTCTGTGGTCCTGATGTCTTCAGAGAGCTCGTTCCACCATTTCGGCGCAAAGACAGCAAAGAGTCGTGATCTAGTCGAGTGTTTTGCTCTCAGTGAGGGAGGAACGAGCAGTTTATCAGATGCAGAGCGGAGAGTGCGGGTCGGGATGTCGGGTTTGACCATGTCCTGGATGTAAGCTGGACCCGATTCCTTCACAGCACGGTACGTGATCACCAATGAGAAATGAAAAAGATAAGGGCACATGAACCAGCTAAAGACTGATAGTTAGCAGCCATAAGCAGCTAAAGAATCAAGGAGGTTTATTTACCCCTTACAGCCAAACATTTACTGAGATGTTAGAAATAACCCTATTCAACACAAATGCAAATGAGTGGCTCCTATACCAGTAATTATTAAAACACTAATGATGAACTTATCGCTTAAAGTGTGACCAAAATACTGAGTTAAAGTTAACATCAAGAAGATCTCGGTTTCGCCCTCTTCGGTGGCACCTGCGGTGAGGAAAGGTAGCTGCAGGTATGTGTTTTGGACCTAACTCACCAGAGATTCTGAACGGTGTTTGTTTTACTGCGAATGCATCGTTGGCCTCAGACTCAATTCATGTTGTGTTTTGGCTGCTGGATATCACATAAGATATTTATTTAAAACAAAACCAAAAGTCTCTTTCTCTTGAAGTTTGTACAGGGGTTTACTTTAAACGGAAACAGTGCGTAGAAAGTAGGGAGGAGATGAACGGGATGACCTTTGACCTTCACCTACGTAACCAATCAATGGTGCCGTTTTGAAAAGGCCTCCACCAATCAGTGATGCGCTTTTAAAATACCCACGGGGCACCTGTGGAGTGGTTTGACAGACCAGAGCGTCTCCATGGCAACGTCATTACCAGAATAGCTCTTTCTTTCTCTCTATTTCTGTCTCCCACTCTCTCCTTCATTCCACCCCAGCCCTCCATCTACCTTGTTCCCTTAATCAGTTCATGCAGAATATTTCCCCTCTCTTCCTCCTTCTCTCACCCCTCCCGTCTGCTTGCCCCTCTTTCCCGATTCCTCCTCCCTCCCTCCCTCCCTCCAGCTCTATGTGCGTCTCTCGATCTTTCCTCCAAACCCCCCTGCTCTGTCACATTACCTTCTCTACCCCCTCATTTTGCCAATCTCCATCTTTTCTATTCCCTCCACCTCCTCTGCAGTCACATTAGGCTGAGACTGGAGATATTTATAGCTCCTCTCCTCTCCCTGTACTGTAAATGAAGATGAATGAAAGTTAGATTTTTGCCTTTTGTCAAACCTTTCCACTGATAATTCTGATAGTTGATTGGTTTGACATATCGGTTCGCTGTTTGGGAACGTAACATGCATTTTTCTTATGTAGCAAAGACTGCTTGTCGCTTAGTTTGCACCTTTTCGACTCGCTCTGTGAATTGTTTTGCTGTAGATAATTCAGGATGCTTAGATTCAGGGGCATCCGTGTGTCCAAATTGCTAAAATTGTGCAGTAGAACATGTCAGCTACGGCAACACTCGTAGCTCTGAGACTCAGTCAGCCAACATGAGAAAACTGAGATTCTGACCGTGTAGTGCCGCTGTAGTTGTAAAGTCAAAGGTAATTACGATTCATCCTCAAGGGAACATGGATGTGGAGGCCAAATTTCCAGGCAAGCCGACAAACTCAAACGATGGCTTTCAAGATGGTGGCACGAGCAGAAAAGTCAGAGGATCCCTAATCCAGTATGGCGGCAAATCACTGTCAAAACTCGAGAGCGTAAATCAGGTTGATGCGCGCGTAAATCAAACATCCGCCAGCAAATCTCCGTCTCGCGCAAGATATTTGCTCGCTTGCGAAACATGAACTTTGTTGCTCGCAAGGAGAATCTCTGCTTGCGCTCGAAGGCGTTTTCTACGTGCTCGCTGTTTTTCTTTTTGACAGTAAGGGGGCGGAGCCAGTCACCATGGTATCTAGACCTGATTGGTTACAAACCCCGTCTTTGGATTGGCTGGAGTGATGCATTCACACAACTATAGAAGCCCATTTCCGCACTAAATAAAGGGGATAGAAAGTCGAAATTATGAGATAAAACGTTGTCAAAAAACAAACGCCCCCCTTCGGTAATCGTAGTGGACCGTAGATGACAACCAGCTACAACCATCATTTACCATCATTACCGGCAGGGCTGTAGTGGAGGGTAAACGCACGTAAATGCCGTTTACGCACCTCTTGGATTTTGGAAATATAATATAAATAGCGTTTACCCACCTCTAAGTGGCGTTTACGCACCTCCAAGTTCCCTGCGCCTTGTATAATTCCGTTGGAATAATCCGAAATAAACTTGGTGTAATTTTAAAACAGCTAAGACTACGTTTCCTATTGTTGAACATATAAACGCTGTAGTCTGAATCATTTTCACCTGCGCTGTATTACGGTCTGTGAGCATCCAATCAGTGCCTTGCGGCTGCAGCAGCGACCAATCAGGATCCAGGAGGTGTGTAAACACTTGTGGATCAGCCCAGTGGTCCCCAACCTTTTTACCTCACGGACCGGTTTCATGTCAGACAGGGGGGGTAGTAGTCGTTGCGGGCGGAACGACCGACGGGGGGGGGGGGGTAGTAGTCGCGCGCTCTGTGTTCGCTGGTCGTGCACGGTAAAAGAAAAACGCCTGGTGACGCGTAGATTAACTCTTAAATTCAACATATTTTTTCAGGCAGTGAGAGGGCAGGCAATGATGCAGAGAGCACAGGGAGAGGAGAAACACCAGGTCCAATAGAGAGAAGAGAAGCACACAGGAGCCATGGCTCCTCTGTGCAAGGCACGACCTGACGTGGAGGACAAGGAGGCCCTCTGGGCACTACTGGAAAAAGGAGATAGTTCTTAATCTACAATTGTGTTGTTGTGTTGTGTTGACATACTTTTCTTCACGGTTTTCTTAAATTTAATAAACTACAAACTACTAACACATTTATTCATTATCATTGATTGTATATGACTTTTACTGATAACATAATGCAATATAGCCAGGACAGCCTTACAGAGTCGCGACGCTTTGTGTTGCGTTGCTTCGCATCGCGTCGAGGTCTGTATGATCACAAAATTCAGAGTTTACCCACCTCTAATTTTACCACTACAGCACTGATTACCGGCACATTAAGAGCAATGCGTCCAGCTCGCAGACCGGTCCGTATTTGTAAAATACCGGAAAAAGTCAGAATCTGTGAATATCTTGCCAACTTTCAATACAGATCGACTTTTTGAAAAAAATTAAATAAAATGAGGTTGTAGTGAATGTGATATGTGATATACAAGATATGCGCAGGCTCCTCCATAGTTCGGTAAAGTTGGCAAGATATTCAGATTCAGACTGACGGACCGGTCTGCGAGCTGGACGCAATGCTCTTAATGTACCGGCAAGCCAAAATTGTTGAGATGTTTGAGTGAAAAAAACGCTTTCTGTGGTATTGATAGAAAAAAAAGGAAAAGTGTGAGGACCATCCTCCGGGGAACATGGATATCCGCACAAAAAGCCATGGCAATCGACTTGTCCACCACCAAAGCCGACACCTTTCAGACATTCATATACTGCACCTTGAGTTCATTTTAGAATATCTTGTATTGAATATGACCCTCCACTTCCTTCTTTTGCATGAGCAGTGTGTGAGGTGAGGTGGCATACAGTGCATCCGGAAAGTATTCACAGCGCTTCAACATTTTGTTGTGTGACAGCCTTATTCCAAAATGGATTAAATTTATTATTTTCCTTAACATTCTACACACGACAACCCATAATGACAAAGTGAAAACTGTTTTTTGCAAATACAGAAAGATTTCTGCAGCATTGAAAGACCCAATGAGCACAGTGGCCTCCATCATGTGGAAATGGAAGAAGTTTGGAACCACCAGGACTCTTCCTAAAGTTGGCCGCCCAGCCAGACTGAGCGATCGGGGGAGAAGGTCCTTAGTCAGGGAGGTGACCAGGAATCCGATGGTCACTCTGACAGAGCTCCAGCGTTGTTCTATGAAGAGAGGAGAACCTTCCAGAAGGACAACCATCTCTGCAGCACTCCACAAATCAGGCCTGTTTGGTAGAGTGGCCAGACTGAAACCACTCCTCAGTAAAAAGCACATGACAGCCCGCCTGGAGTTTGCAAAAAAGCACCTGAAGGACTCAGACCATGAGAAACAAAATTCTCTGGTCTGATGAAACAAAGATTGAACTCTTTGGCCTGAATGCCAAGCGTCATGTCTGGAGGAAACCAGGCACTGCTCATCACCTGGGCAATACCATCCCTACAGTGAAGCATGGTGGTGGCAGCATCATGCTGTGAGGATGTTTTTCAGCGGGAGGAACTGGGGGACTCGTCGGGATTGAGGGAAAGATGAATGCAGCAATGTACAGAGACATCCTCGATGAAAACATGCTCCAACGCTCTGGACCTCAGACTGGGCGACGGTTCATCTTCCAACAGGACAACGACCCGAAGCACACAGCCAAGATAACAAAGGAGTAGCTTCTGGACAACTCTGAATGTCTGTGTGTGAATGTCCTTGAGTGGCCCAGCCAGAGCCCTGACTTGAACCCGACCCGAACCCATCTCTGGAGAGATCTGAAAATGGTTGTGCACCGACGCTCCCCATCCAACCCGATGGAACTTGAGAGGTTCTGCAAAGAAGAATGGGAGGAACTGCCCAGAAATAGGTGTGCCACGCTTGTGGAATCATACCCAAGAAGACTTGAGGCTGTAATTGCTGCTAATTTCGTCGACGAAAACTATGACGAAAACATTTTGTTAACAAACCTTTTTTCCATGACTAAAACGAGATTAAGACGTGACGAAAACGATCTTAGAATATATTTAGTCATAGTTTTTATTTTTTAACTTTGGTTAACGAGACGAACATGGTGGTGGTTGACGAAGTCAAGATACTTTTTTCTCCCTGAATTCGCACGCAGCTGACAGACAACAAACGGGCAAAGTACGGCGGATATTAACGCGTCATAATGACGTCATCCACGAACCCAGAACGCGCGCATCACATCGGTGCAGCGGTGGTTCCGCGACGACTATTTTACGCTTAGGCGAGTTTGAACGTGGCTTCCTTAGTTTAGCTCAGCTGTCTCGGTTTAGCTGCCTGTCAGCGGGCTGAAGCCGCGCTGCTTCACAGAAACATGAAGACCCGTTTAAAGACCGTCGGACCTTCCTGCTCTGTTCTCTGGCGACGGCAGGCAGCGTTTCCTCGGCTGGATGAGACGCTCCGTTACACGCTTCTCCAAACACGTCTAACGCAATAAACTCATTGGAGGTTCTGAAGCCAAGAAAATAATGTATTGCAACGATTGTAGGGCGTTAAGGTCTCTTTTGTTAGGACAGTGGAAACAATAAAGGACCATGAAGTGTCAAAAGCATTGCAAGTAAACAAAGACAACAAAGTGTTGCGTTTAGGTCCCTGGTCCTCATGAAGTTGTTACACCTTTGGCAATTTGTTAAATTGCCTTGCAAATAAATGCTTTGCTATTTGATAAAATCCAAATCCTTTCATATAATGATTTTTCACATGTCATTTATATTCGCTCACACAAACACTTCAACCATTTGTTCTTGGCTCCTCCGTCACATTTTACAACCCATTGTGGCCCGCGAGTCAGAAAGTTTGCCGACCTGCTATAGACCTGTCCTAGGAGGGACATCTATAGACCTGTCCTATGAGGGACATCTGATGGACAACCAAGTACTGCAAGCTGGACTAGTATGCAGTTGTAGACACAATACAGGGGGTCCCTGGGCCTGAGAAGGGAAGAAAATGAGTTTAATATGGCTATTATATGTGACTAAAACTAATTTTAGTCTAGTTTTCGTCGACTAAAACTAAGAAGGATTAAAATGACTAAATGTGACTAAAACTAATGCATTTTTCGTCTAAAGACTAAGACTAAATCAAAAATAGCTGCCAAAATTAACACTGTGCCAACGGTGCTTCAACAAAGTATTGAGCAAAGGCTCTCAAAGCTTTAAAGTGTGATTTGGGCCACTTTGCTTAAGAATTTCTTTATTTTTTATCGTTCCCCACTATTTTTTTATGAGCGACCGGCTGATTAAAAAAAATCGTGTTTTGCTCAATACTGCTCCAAGAGATTAGTCTTTTGGTGTTTGTCAGTCTTTGCTCGTGTTACGTTCAGGTCTCACTCTGCAGTGTAAACAAAGGCCCAATCAGAGAAGGAAACAAGGGAAAGTAAGTGTGACAGAAACTAAACCTTGTCTGTCTGTTTCCCTGTCTGTCTGTCTGCCTGCCTCCATTGGTTTCTATTGGGTCTATTTTTAGCCCCAGCAGACTGATCACGTGGCAGGAGGAAGACGTCAATAATGTTGTTGTTGCTGGTGTGGGAGAAAGAGTGGGAGAAAAGAGAGAGAGAGAGAGAGATACTGTAAATATGGAGGCATTGAAAAACGATAGAAACCCGTCCTCCTCGTTAAATCACACCTTTTAATGTAAGGAAATAAAAAAAAGCACAGACGAGCTGTACGGAGGAGAGCGAGGGAGAGCGAGGGAGAGCGAGGGGGACACACCGAGGATCCAAAGCCGTGGAGAGGCGACCTCTGCGCCGATACGCCTTCCTGCCGGAGGGACCCAGCGGCACCGAGAGAGCGAGCGTGGCCGCTCACGAAGGACTAACGCCGGCTGGCAGTTTGAACGGGCTTCCCAGGAAGAAGAAGAAGAAGAAGAAGAAGAAGCGGTCCCGCGGGGAGAAAGGTGACATTTTCTTTCCTGAGCCGTTGCCTGCGCTACAGTGAACGCAGCCGCTAACGTCACGTACCGACGCTTGTCCCGCGGCTCGTTAAAAGACCGACCCGCTGACGGCTAAGCAGCGAGCTAACGTTAAGCCGCGACCCGGTAAACCGTCACGGCACGCCGCGGCTCGGCCACCGACCGGGAGTGTAACGTCACTTCCCAGCTAGCAGCTAACGTCACCACTAGCGGCTAACAAGCGAATGGCGAACAGCGGATAGTAAGTGAGTGCAGCCAGGTGACGGCTAGCGGCTAGCGTGCTACTACCGAGCGAGCTAACCAGCAGCACAGCCGCTTACCGGCAGGATCACAACTCTGTAAATATGTCCGACCCGCAAATACACTCACGAATGAAGGCCCCAAAATAGGCAGAACGCGCTCGCCCCCTGTTCAGCACCTGCAGTGATGCGAATGTGTATTGCTCACAGTGAAACATGGGATATGGCTTCAAAATGCTTTTCGGCACACCTGCGACCTACCGGGAGCCCAGTGTGGCCCTGCAGGTTGGGGCCCCCCCACTTGGAGAGCGACAGCTGACTCGAGTATTGGAGATGGAAGTCGTTGTCTAGCAATTAATCAGCGTGACCCAAATGTCCCCAGAAGGAAGGTAGTCGGAGCTGTTGGTGCTGTCGAACTATTGGCCCAGTTATTATTTTATATAAAACAGATACATAAAGTGCAACCGTTTTATATAATGAAAGAAGAAATAAAGAACTTGTCCCGGTCAGGGGGCCGCACGTTTTCACACTCCATGTCTTCATTTCCTCTCCAACAGAAGCAATCTACCACAGCGACTTAGAACCAGGACTTTTGTTTTACAAGAGCGGGTTGATGAGTCAAGGTCGACTCTAACACATCAGTAGATGGAAGGATGAATATAATCCCTTGTTGTTCTGATAGCTGGTGCAGCGTCCCCCCCCCCCCAGCATTCTGCCACTGCTCTAATTCACTTTACTTTTTTCTTTTTTAAATTGACCGTTGCATCACAATACTAAACATAGCTGCATTGATGCCTAATTTTGTTTTGGCACTCAGTAGATTCAACCAGACAAGGACAGCCCAAAAAATGTGGAAGACTGAAGCGCAGCAAGTGTCTTAGGAGGGTATTCACTCTTCAAATGATGTATCCAGTCCTCTTAAAACATCCATGGACCCTCTGGTGTTCTTGATCGATCCTTGGACCCTCCTCACCACTGGGTGCAGTACTCTTCGTGGCAAACAAATGTTCTGATAAATACACATCTTTCTCTGAGATCTACACCTCTTTTATGCTTCTTGCGCAAAAAAAAATCCAATACTCAACTAAAAAGCTAAACTTTGCAAACAAACCAAAGGATGGATACGAACTACAACATGGTTGCATGACTTGTATTACAAAGAACATCACAAAGATTAGGTCATCTTCTGAAGGAACTTCTGTTCCAGAACCACATTTAAAAGCCCTTAAGCTCGTGTTAGCAAACTATGTTTCATGCATGTAACTGAAACCCGTTAAATGGAAGCCATCGACTAAGAGACAAGGGAACTTGTGTTGGTATTAGTACTTATTCCTGCAGAATGATCTATTCTGGTCAGAATGACGGTGTAGGGGGATTTGCCACTCTGCCGTGCAGTTTTTTTACTAAAGCCCAAAGGTCAAAGCTCACATGTCGAGGGTCACTCCATTAGTGACATAAGAGCTTAAGGGCCATGCCACTAAACTTTCACTTTCATACCAAACCTATTCGGTTGGATTCTATTCTGGGTTACTTGCCAGCTTTTGCTGCGTGTTTGTGGTTAACGAGGAGCCGCCTTGTCTAAAACTCTCGCCAGAGAATTCGCGTTCAGCTTTGAGAACAATCTTGATTTGTGCTGGAATTCGCCCTGTTGGTGAGCATTAAGAATAACTAGGTAGAAAAGGCCAATCTTCTCTCCGATGGGGGGGTTACTTATGTAGGTCATAAAGAGACACTAGTGTTGCATTGAGACATTTAAAAGTTGTACGCAGCAGGAATAGCATCGCTCCACACATCCCGCCCACCCGCCGCTGAAACATTGGTTGTGTTACGGTTGCAGTTTCCTTCCTTCATATATATATATATATATATATATATATAAAATATTGTTTCACTTTATAATGTACCGTATTTGGCTTGTAATTATTTGGCTACATATGTCTGTTTGCAGTCTGTGTCCACTGCTGTCGTCCTGCAAATGTCCCCGCCGTGGAAGTAATGAAGGATTATTCATTTTGATCTTCAATATTCCTCCCCAAAATGTTTAAACCGTTTTCTGCTGCGTCCAAGTGCCCACATAAAAAAAAAAAAAATGGCGTGAGGGAGAAATAGTCTATAAACAAACGCCGCTGAGAGGTCGACTCCACGACTCGCTCGCACTGCTGTTTGTTTAGGGAAGAGGTGTTCAGGTGGAGCGTTGCCACGGCAGCCAGCTCCCCGGTTGCCAGGCAGCCCTTCCTGCTTCTTTCCACAATAGGAGGGGCCACGTATTTTAGGATATTTTGGTGCGAAGAGGATGAGTAGGCAGAGACAGTAAGAGAGAGAGAGAGAGAGAGGAATCTATTTCTCCATTTTCTTCTTATTTATTGTTTTGCAACACAGGAGTCGAATTCTAAAATAAGCTCTCTGTGTGTGTGTGTGTGTGTGTCATTAGGCCGATGGCGCAGCGCCAGCAGGTGAGCCCGTCACTGCTAGTTAGCTCCTCCACCTAAACACATGCGCACACAAGCTGCCAGCGTTTCATGCCATTATCTCTGCCCTGTCACCGTTGCCACGGCGCCCGGCCAATTGTGTCCGTAGGGACACCGACTTCTTTTGTAGCATTGGGGAAGCTGGGGAGGGAAACCAGAAAATAAACGCAGCCTTCCGACCCGGCCTTATTATGAGTAGAGAAACGTTGCAATCATCTGCTGTTTGGATTTAGCTTCTGGAACCAGCGCTGCACCTGATGACTTCTCATCATGGAACAGCAATCACTGTATGGGGGGAAATTGGATGGCTTGCATGGCCCCCCCTGCGTTGGCTCCCCAGGTGTACCGTACATTTCCTTCTCCTTTTGTTTAGTTTGGTTGTTCCTGCGGCTAACTGTCACTGTAGAGACGCTGTGGTTTCAATAAGGGTCAAATAACAAACCTGCTGGTTTTAAGGCAGCTTTCTTAAAATACTTTGGGCTAAAAGTGTTCAGGCCTGGTAATCTACATTAAGCATTCTGAAAACTCAACGGTTTGTCTTGAATGTTTGACATTAAAAAGCCTTTTTGTCCTCCACATTTATCCGCAGAAGCTTTCCTGTACTCATGGATTCTTAGTTCGTAACGCACACATAAGTATGTCACGTCTTTGGAGGGCAACCAAGTGTTAATGTTTGAGATCAGTTCTGATAACCACTTCTATTTTTGAATAAACTTCCAGGTCGGCAAAATCTTTCATTTTCTTTTTACTTTCCACATTGAATGCTGCTTGAGTTAAATAGGGATCCACAATCTGATCCTCCCCAGATGCATGAATGCATTTAATGGGGATAGGATATTGATGATGATTATTAATAATGTTGCACTCTAATTTTATTGAAAGAACGAGCTGCATGTGAACATCTATTGTTGTCTTCCAGCGCATTAGATTGTGATCGGCTGTGCTCTGTAAACTATGCGGACCAGTTTACTCCATCGAACGAGTAATGACCGTCCCCTCTTTCCCCTCTTACTTCCACATAGATCGCGCCGCACAAGACCAGCTGATGGCGCCAAAGGACCAGGTGAGTCCAGTGAGCAACAGGGAGCAGCTGGTCCCTTTTAATTGCATGTAGTTGTGTCCTGTCTCGGCCCTGGAGAGGACGCTCACAGGCGTGGAGGCGTCCGATGCAAGTTGAGCCAAGGGGAAGAGTTCTAAGTTGCACATAGATGTCATTTAGTCTGGGCCTAATAAGAAACAAAACGCTAGATTCAATTTAAAGTAAATCATTTGGTATGAAATTCATAGAAATCCCAATTAATTTTACTTTTTATCTCCTACAACTACAAGGGCTTTACAGATGTAACCACATGTCACACACAGGAACCTGTGTGGAGGAAAAGCACCTGGTTTCTTAACCAGTTGTTACTAAAAGCCTCTTACTGATTGTTATGAAAGAAAAATCCGAGAAGTACTTTCTCACGTAAATGAGAAACAAGAATACACATGTTAAGCCTCTGTCCGTAATCATTTCCTGCCATTATGAATCCAAATTGAACGCGTTCTGGCTCATATTTCCTCTCCACGCTTCGGGGGTCTTTACCTACGCAGAGTAGCCTCCTACATCACTTACCCTCATTGAAAATGAGGCTTTATATGAGTCACATTGTTTTTTTTAACAACTTTGATATTATATTTTCATTTAACCATTTTGTTGATTTGTGATGTCATTATTACATCACTACTACTACTGTGGCATATCCTACTTACATTAGTGAGGTACGTTAATTGATATATATTAGGGGTGTAACGATTCATCCACTGAATCGATTTATATTCCTGCGATCCAACTGAATCGATCTGTGCTCCGCAAATCGGCATTCCGGATGACATACTGTATATCGATTGAAATGGTACATCATCGATTTGTATCGATACTTGGAAACTGCACATTGGATTTAAGCTCAAAAACTGTGTGGATGTGTGTTTGTTTGTTTTTTAGCACTTTAGACACGTTAAACGTTACTGGATTCAGTCTGCCTGTCTGTGACGTCATCAGTGCGCAGCGGCAGCCGCGCGAAACTCTGAACAACAACAAAACACAGCGTGGAGGAGACGACTGCGAGCGAGACATTTACAAACCAACTTATCGATCCAGCGTGTGGAAACATTTTGGCTTTTGCAAACACGGAGGTGTTCTAAATAAGTCGGTCGCTGTTTGTAGAAAATGTAGAAGCCAAATAAAATCCACGGAAACACGCCGAATCTTTCCGGCCATCTACTGAGGCGCCGTGGGATTAAACAACGCCGACAGTCAGGACCTCTAGCAGCGTCACCGCTGCAGCAGCAGCAGGTAACTCCAGCTCTGCAGACACCTCAGGCCTCGCCAGCACCAAACTCACCATCACAGTAACAATTGCCAATAATACCGGTAAAGACGTGCGACCCTACAATGTGGTTGAAAATCCGGGGTTCTGCGAATTGATCCAAACATTGTGTAATTATTGTAATGTTGTAATGTTTACATTGAAAATGGCACTTGATTCAAATAAAAGGTTCATACATTTGCCATTAATTGTTGTTTGCTTGTTTATAATATCCATAATTAATTTAAACCTGATTTCCTTACAAGAAACAACAGGGATCTCAGAAACTTTGCCTGCACCGTCCAGTAAAGTTACTGAATCGATTTCAAGTCACTGAATCGAATCGAACCATGAATCGCGATTCGAATCGAATTGTTGTTAGAATGAATCGTTACACCCCTAATAAATAAATATATATATATATATGTATATAGATAGATAGATATTACACAGAAAAAACAGCAACGAGTAGCAAGTGCTGAAAAAAATGTATTTCTCTTTTTGCAGCGAGGCCGACATTAAGAGGAGAGCCTGATTCATCCGTCTGTCCGTCCATCGACTGTCCCCTAACACATGGCCGACTCAGAGGACCCGCTTTAACACACGTGTAACCACAGCAGGGTGATTTGGGGGGGGTCCAGGTTCGACCTTCATGAATTCCTCACACGCCTCAGGTAGGTCTCCGATCTCTCCGTCGCCCTCGTACAGGTTGGCGAGTTTTGAGTAGCTAAGGCGTTGGGGAGCGGCTTGCGACTAGAAGGCGTCGCTGTTCCGTGACTTTGAACGCCGATGGTTGTCGGTGCCAGACGGGCTCGTCTGAGTACGTCACAAACTGCTGATCTACTGGGACCCTCACGCACACCCATATATGTGTATGTGTACAGCGGGGAAAATAAGTATTGAAAATGTCACTGTTTTTCTCAGTAAATATATTTCCAAAGGGGCTTTTGGCATCATATGTTGGTAACAACCTAAGTAATTCATCGTCTAGATATAACAAAATCCAAGAAATAAAATGATGTGTAATAAAATGGAAGGACACAGTGAAAAAGTATTGAACACATGTAGAACGGGAGGTGCAAAGACACCAGCGTGAATCTATCAGTAATCAGAAAGCACTCCTGCTCCTTGTCATGCAAATGAATATCGGCTGTGAATCAGTCCCAACTGATGCCCTTTAAAAATGTGTCCCAGTACCAAGGTGTCCTACAAGAAACATCTCATGACGGGTAAAAGCAAAGAGCGGTCAAGCTTCGCTTTAGCATTGGTTTGCAGAAAGATTTCAAGACTTCTGAATGTTCCCGTGAGCAGTGGTCCGTAATCCGAAGCTGGAAAGAACATCTTTTCACTATAAACCGGCCACGAACAGGTGCTCCTCTGACAGGAGTGAAAAGAATTGAGAAGAGTTGTCAAGAAGACAAGGACGGCTTGTGGAGAGCTTCAGAAGTACCTGGAATTAGCAGGTACAATTGTTTTAAAGAAACCAATAAGTAAGGCACTTACTTATGTGGGCCTGTGTGCACGCTCCACACGCAGGTCTCCATTACTGACGCTTGCTTGTTTAAAGTTAGTGGCAGGACATTTAGACAAGCCTGTCAAATTTTGGGAGAATATAGTCAGATGATACCAGACCAACGGTGGAGTTTGGAGGTGGGAACATGAGGGTGTGGGGCTGTGTTTCAGCCAACCGCACTGGTAAACTTGATACAATTAAAGGAAGGATGAATGGAAATATGCACCCAGATATTCTTGATAAAAATCTGCTGCCATCTACGAGGAGGAGGATGATGATGATGATGATGATGGAGAAAGGGTGGGCATATCAACGAGACAATGATCCCAAACACAGCCAGGGAAACTCTCTATTGGTTTCAGAGAAAGACAATACAGCTGCTACAACGGCCCGTCACCTGACTCGAAGACAGTTGAAAATCTATAGAAATAACTAAACATCAGGATTCATAGAGAAGAAGCCAGAGGAACCTTCAAGGTTTCAAGAATGGGCCAAAATCACACCTGAGCAATGCATGTGCCTAGTTTCTCCATAGTCATTTCTTTTGTACAAAGTATTAAATATATTTCAGTAAGCGCGTTCTTTACTTTTTCCCTGTGTCATTCCATTTTATTACACATACGTTTGCAAATGAAGTAATTTGTTTGGATTTCTTAATCTATGAGTTACTTGGGATGTTACTGACGTCTGTAGTGACGTATTCAATACTTACTTATATACACACACACACACAAACACACAATTTTTTCTTTCAAGCATGTTATATATTGGTGTGTTCATTGGATAGCAGATGAGTGGCTCCATTGTCAACAGTCTGTCAAGACACCTGTGCGGACCTCTAGTCTCAGCTTGAGTGACTGGTCGACTGACTTGACGGTAACGCGGTTGTCATGGATACAGATGTAGTACATAACGTGCACACACACCCACACGCACACATAAACACACACAGACAGCAATGTCACTCCAGGGGTTGATGCGCCTCAAATAGAAACGCAGAGATGAGTCATCCGCTGAGCTACTGCAGTACACACACACACACACACACCTTCAGCAGTCGTGTTTAGACCATTAAGATGTGAGACATGTTGCCCGGTCAGTGGCATCTCTCTGGCCGCCCCTCATGTTGCCAAAGTGATTTGAAAGGACGATGTAAGACTGTCTGTCCATTTTACTGGACGAATGCAGCAGCTCAAGTCGGCGTGAACACCACAGAGGACGTTGTTGCAGAGATCCCTTCATCAGTCTCCATATTTCCTCCTCTCTCCGTGCATTTCGTCTCTTCCCCTCGTGAGTCACAGCGAGGCGGCCCTTACGTCTGCTGTTTAACACAGGGGATGAGGACAAGGAGAAGACGGTGTGATGAAGGAGATGATGATGATGACTGAGTGGCTTAATGAAATATTAGCATTCCTTGTTTGTCCACGACAGACGGCGATGAAGCTGAGGAATACAGAAAAATACACATCCGCGGTGTCGAAGGCATCAGGGTCGGCTCGAGCCGATCCAACGGATCTGTATTGGGGCCCTTTCATTTTTAATACATTAGCTCATGGTGGGAGGGGGTGGGAGGTTGCAACACCGTCACATTCCGTTTAAAACACCGCAACGTGTTCGGTTTTAAAGCAGCGGCGCTCAGGAGCCACCCGCTGAATAGAACAAACAAACACTATAAATAGCGGCGAGCGGGTTTCAATTAATAATACAGCCGAGTGAGAACAGTGAGCCGCGCGGCTCTTTGGTTGGGTTGGTTTGTCAGGTGTTTCTTACAGCGGCCTTAACTTTTGATTTTTATGAAGGCCGGAAAATTAATCTGAATTTTTATGGAAATTGCAAATGACCTACTGTCATTTCCCCAAAATGTAAAGCATTTGCATTTGAAATCAAACATCGTGGTGTTGCGGACTGAAGAAAGGTTTTGCTGTTTGGGACAGATCCCCAAAAGGATGGTTCAGGACCTAAATGTGTCGTGGCCATCATCACCGGTTGCTCAGTCTCAAGTATTGGAATCAGACATTTGACTCCATGCTGATGATGACGCTGGACGAATCCCCCGGGGACCACGAACACGTCTGGAATAAATTCGGCGCCTGGTCGCCAAGTTGATGATATTTCACAGGCAATCGAGTACCGTAACCTCAGACGGGACGCGTAGTAGCACGAGCAGTCACAGCCCAGCATCCACCCAAAATAAAGAGGAGGAGGTCACAGTGCCGCTGTGCAGGAAACAAGACTTTGCAGAGCGCCTCCCCCATCCTCAACCCCCACCGCCCCACCCCAGAGCTGTAGGCTTACTGCTCGCTCCTTCTATTTTTATCTCTAGCTCCTCCTCCTCCCCGGCAGCCTATTTTCAGCCTCTGCCCCCATCTTCTGTGTTGGTAAACGCTTCTCCTCTCCTCGGTCCTGCCTGGCCTTTTTTAATATTGGAAGGAAACGGTGGATGAAAAGGGGGTGAAGCGAGCTTTTGACTTTCTCCCTCATCCCTCCAAATTCTTCTGTCCACCCAGCGATTCGCTTTCGACCCTCCCCCTCCTCCTCCCCCTCTCCCTCCCTCTTCAACGTTCATTCAGCAGCTCAAACACTTTTGGGGGACTCTCAAACGATAATTATTAGCCGTCTGACCAGCAGCTGTTTCTGGTCACTGCTCAAGGCTCAAATACCCCCCCTCACCCCCCCTCACCCCTCCCTCACCCGCCTCCTCCTTTTTCAAGAGCCGGGGATAAGGAGCCAACCTGCGGTGCCTTTGCTTTTTTTTTTCTGGGGAGGATTCTAACTCGCCTACTCGTCCTCCTCTCTCCACAATTCCTCTTCTTTTTTTTTTTTTTTGATCACATAGCTCCTCTCCCTCCCTCCCTCCCTCCCTCCCTCCCTCCCTGTATTTCCCTCTCTGTCTGTCTCTCTCTCTCTCTGTGTGTCATTCTCTCAGCGCTTCATTTCTAATTTTGGAAGCATGGAACCTCGGGGAGCGCTCTCCCAAAGCTATTTACGTCCTCGCCTCTCTTCCTCCTCCTCCTCCTCCTCCTCCTCCTCTCCTCTCTCTCGCGTCGGCCAGGAGGAGAGCGGCATGAGGATCCTTTGATGCGGCCGAGCTGGGGAATTTCTGCTTCTCCTCCTCTCCTCCCTGTATTTTTGTGTTGTGTCGTTGGCTGCGGGGTAAGGAGGTAGCGGACAGAGGAGGCTGCAGCGAGCAATCGCCTCCCCTCCCATCACTCCTCGGCTCGTGGGGGGAAATGCTCGGTTCCACGAGGCGACGGGATCTCACCGACAGCCCGCTGGTCCGGCTCCTGCCTCTTTAGGATTGGTGGGTAGAGACTCCGGTGGAAAACTTTTTTTCCTCCATCTGCAACGCGCCAGCCTCCGTCACTGTGTTCAGGGGGCTGGGGGGCTGGGGGGGTGGGGGTGGGGGGACCGGCAGAGTTACTCGGCGTTGACTCGGATCAGGACCGCAGGTGATGTGGACGTCGGGTCCTTGCGAAGTCTGCACTTCAAAAGCCAAGCAGAGCATTTCTTCAGACCGGGCTGAAGCTCCCTGCAGAGCAGCCTGCACGTCTCTGCTGGATTACACAACAACAGCACACAACTCTAAGCAGCATTTACAGGTTTTTACTCAAAGTAACCGATGATTCCCTTCATACCGCAGCGCTTGATACCTTTTACTGAAAGCGTCTGTGTGGCCCCCTCCCTTTGCCTACGTCCACCTCCAGCACCCTGAATCCTAAACCGAGCCCTGGCCGTACCTCAGGAAGACAAACTGACGGAGGCGTGTTTTTTTTGTTGTTGTTTTTTCGCGTGTGACTAAATCGAGCGCCGCCTCTCGCGTTGGCATGCTGTTGCATCCCACGGTGTCAGGATTGTGCGCCATGTTGCAGACCATCTACGAGACGGAGTCCTGCTTTTCCTCCGCCAGCGCCGACAGCCACCACCAGCCTCTGGAGCTCCTGAGTGGCAACAGGGGCTCCAGCACTGCCATGCCCACTGCCGGTGAGTCATCATCTGGGGACGCAGGAGGGGAGGAGGGGGGGGGCGCTGTGTGCTGGAGGCCTGACGGGGCTCAAGGTTGGGGATCCGGATGTGAGAAGTTTTCTCCGTAGCGTTTGGGAGTAGTTTTTGAAGGACGGGCTCTGCCGCGTTGTCTGTTGGTGACGGCCGACGCTGTGAGGTGCGTTCAGGGACACAACAGGAAGTTGGTTATTGTGGATGAGGTATGTTTGTGCTGCGTCTCAGAGCCACAACTCGGTCAATGTTCACACAAACACAACAAATCCTCGGTCCTTCAGTGTCAAAGTAATCAAGGGATATTTATAAATTCATAGACGATCACTCGGAATCAATCATAGCGAAGAAAAAAGATCTATACAATACAAGTACGGCTGCACAATTAATCAAATTTGAGTCGCGACCACGATTTTGGCTGCCACATTTATGTGAGCATGATCGTCAGCGATATTGACCGTTTAAATACTCTGCAACTTATCAAGTGTGTCAGAGACAGACAACGGGACAAAGAGCAGACAACATGGTGTGAAAGGTCACGCAAATGTCAGGAGCAGCAGGCGAGGAGCTGCTCTCTCCAAAAGAAGTTCTTTGGATTCAAGTGATGCTAACGGAGAGCAGAGTAGACGCAGAGGGTGCAGGGTGCGTTAGTCGTGTCCGCGCCGCACAGCCAACTGACTCGTTCAACCACCTGAAGAATCACCACAAACCTCCGCACGACCAACGCATCACTGCCAAAGATAACGTGACCTCACTGAATCTCCGTCAACGTCCAATGACGTCAACCCAGAAAAGCACAACAGAGACAGCGTGTCCAGTACTATATAAATAAAGAATTAGTTATTCCTTCATTTGGGGGAAAAAAATATATTTATACTTTGCTTCAGGTGAATAATGTTCTATTTTGATGCAAAGTTGTGAACATTAGCTGGAATGTAGCACAACATGGAAGTGAAAGTGAACAGTGTTGATTTAATTTTGGGTAAAAAGTATTGATACTATTTATATTTGCCTTCTATGTGATGCAGTGAGATAAGAACCAGTCTGATGCAGAGATGTGTACTTTAGCCAGAATGTAGCACAACAACAGAACTGGAAGCCGTGTTCTTGTTCATTTAAATGGGAAAGTGTCCCTATAATGAATCTCAATATTAATCCAAGAATCTTGAGTAAGATTTTGGCCATAATTGTTTCTGAGTTTGAGGAGGTGGAGGTGACAAACCAAACCATTTTCAATATCATTTTAGTCAATCATTATAATTGATTATTCATTAATAATAGCTAAATGCATTTTTGCTATTTTCTTTTCTCTGTCTGTGATTAAAGATTTATTTAGTTTTTATAATTTTGTTAACCTGTTTTTGTCATGAGGACTGCCACACAGAATGCAAATATTAGACATGACCTTGTTGAAAATGTTTCCACATTTCTTTTAATCACGTTGAGTGGAACAGACTAATTCAGAAGAGGCTTTTAAAATAAATACGTGACATATCTGCAGTCCAAACGGAGGCACGCCATCTTTAACCCCCGAATCCACGTCCGCCTCTTCCGCTCTCACTTTTTCACAACAAAAGCCATTGACAATAAGCAGCGTCACTGTTTATCAGAGGGAACTCTGAATCCGCTGCATAAAATAGCTCCCAGTAGCTGCAGGCTTTATGCAACAAGGCGGACCACCAGCTGCTGCTCTGCACACGCCAATCCATTCAAACCTTCATGCTGAATGAGCAAATTACCCTCTATAAACAGTTCTGATGCAAAATATTCGCAGATGAGTATTTTACTGCCAATTTACTGAAATGTAAACAAACATATGGGCACAAACAAGCTAGAAAAACAGGGCTCAAGTTGTAGCCCAGAGCTAACTCACTGGCTGGGTGAAAACCCCTTACAGGACATGCAGTCAGGATGAGACGTGCATGTTTGTGTTCCACTGGAGGAGCCTGTTGCTCCAGCGTCTACAGCTTCCAAGCGAGACAAACCTTCGCGCTAATTATCTTTCTTTTCCTTTTTTGCTGCTACATTCACTATATTGGCCTCGCCTGCCGACCCGGGCCGTGTGTGTGCGTGTGTGTGTGTGTGTGTTCAGACTAACAGGCTTATGTGCTTATCGTGAAGCCGACGGCCACTGACTCGATTGCTCGGCTCCAGATAGAAGCGGCCGGTCGTCCGCGCTGCGACAGACTTTGGATGACCTGCCCTCCGCCAGCCCATAATGCTGCTGAACCTCCCGCAGTCTCTATGGCAACGCCACACGTCTCTCTCTCTCTCTCTCAGCTACTAATTTCTCGAAAGTATACACAGACATTATACTATTTTTGCCCCGTTCTCTCTCTCCGGCTTTTTTTTTTTTACTGTTTTGCAGGGCTGATGTCATAGTACCTGTTCTCGCTTAGAGGCGCAGACCAAACAAGACAAGGGTACCGTGAAAACGCCAATATTGGTTTCCAGAAACACCTCAGTACTAGTAGCAGCCGAGTGAGATGGGAGGGGAAATCCTTCTGAGCTGGACATGAAACTACACTCCTCTGCCTTCAGGAGCTTTTCCTCTCGCTGCCACGTTCAGACGACGGCCATCGATCGAAAGGAACAGTTTCAAGTGTCCAGATTGAAGTTAAAACCAGGCTTTATAAGGAGGGGAATGGAAAACCGTAATCTCCAGTGGTTCTCTGGACGTTCTATCCAGGAATATCCCACCAGAACAAACCAAGGCGGTTCTGCTTGGAACCCGCTTACGTTTCCTTTTTATATCCCAGAGATCGTTGTCCACCCTGACCGCGGTTTTAGTTTAACAGGTTACCATGGCGACCACGTCCTGTCAATCAACCCTCCCCACCCCAAGTTCTCAATTGCTGATTGATAGCCGTCAAATGGAAAAGTAATTGGTGTTGGTTACGAATCGCTTTTCAAGCCAAAATGCAAAAAATGCTTTCTGGATTTTCTGTTTTTCGTGGTCATACAGTAAATTGCATATGCGGTCTGTGACTTTTGTTCGGGGAAAACCAATTTGATGCCGTCCCGACGCACTCTGGGATGTTGGTGTGTGTGAAAAGCGTTGTTGTGCAGTCTGTCACGCCGCTCTGAGCGTCTAACCCAGATGGGACTTTCACAAGCTCGCCTAAAAGTCTCTTTTACAATCGGTTTTCAGAACTCCTCTTGACCAAACAGTCAATCAAGGTTGGCAAATAAATGTGAAATATAAAAAGGAGCAGCTCGCGGTGGAAGTCCACCTACACACAAGCTGCTCTTCTTTCGCAGGCTTTATCAGTTGTGTGTCCTGTTAGCAGCTGCAATAAGCAACGTGGGTTCTACCAGGAGGGCCTGGCTGAGGACACACTGAGTCCGTCTTTCATCCTCTGCCCTCCGTCCCACCCCAGGCGCTGGAATGTGTAGCTGCAGCGAGCTGAAGTTGGTCCGATCCCAACGCGATCGACTGAATCGTTGCCTCTTTGTCAGGCTGTGCGCTCGCTGTGTGTGTGTGTGTTTACCAGATTATAAATGTCTTCGGTTTGACGTCAGACGCTGGCTGCTGTGGAATGCTGCTCTCTGGCCAAAGCGGACCGTTGCGCACACACACACACACACACACACACACACACACACAGGGGCAGTGTGTGTGCTGTAGTGGAAAGGGGAGACACGTGCGTCACAGTGAAGCGCCAGAATATTTGTTTAGGTACTTTAGATGCGAGGGGCTGCTCGAACACACAAAGACCTGTTATCCTCGCTACTTTAAAAAAAACTTATTTTCTTGTAGCATCTGCAGCAAAGTCTCTTCGTAGGCGGCAAATGGAGGTGGGACTAAACAGTGTGTAATTCCTCATTGGATTTCCTACTCGGCCAGCAGACGAGTAATATACTCCTGACATCTCAGCACTGATCCGATAGCCGGGGGGGGTGTAATCAGTCGGCACAGGTCAGGGTCACTGCCCTGTACAAGGCCACATCGATAGGATTCCAAGAAGGCCGCCCCCCCCCGCTCACCCCTACACCCACCACAATCAGGCGGTGTGCTAACCTGTTGCAGCTAAACTGGTCTCTGTGTTAGCATCGTAGCTGAACTGCACCAGGGCCGTGTGTTTCTGTCCAATCAGGGTTCAATATGATGCTCGGACTTCATCGTGTTCAACGAAAAAACAATAAGCTTCCTGTCATCTTTTTATTTTTGCTTTAACAAACACTGTCTTGACCACGTATCCTCGATGCCACCTTTCCTAATTGATCATTAATTGGGACCGGACCCGGACTAGAATTCTTGTAAAGGCAAAAAAAAATCTGTCGCAGGAGATCACTCCTAATCCGTGTCACTGATAGCTGCAGCGATGGCCTCCGTAATCCAGATCAGTACAAGGCTGCACAATCATCACACACGTTTTGTCTCCGGCTGCAGCTGCACTGTTGATAATACTGCAAATGTATGAATGTTGCCATTACTCCCCTGTGGGGGCCGCCGGCTGCGTCACCCCTACCGCCGTGTCATCGCCTTCACACAATGTGTCAGTGATGACACACTGTGCTCCTTTCATCGCCGCAAGCGCTCTGCTCCTGCACACATGCGCTGTTTGATGTGGTCGCCATCTTTTAATTGATTTTTTATTTTTTATTTTTTTACAAAACTTGCTGCTTTATGGTCTATGTGATTTTAAATGGACCGCCATTCACTAAAACTAGACTGAGTCCCTGCATACTCATCGACTTAAATTCAACCTGACCTCTCTGTACGTGGAGGACTCGCCCCCTGCTGGTCGTGTGATGGAATACAGGTAAAAAGGGTTGCGGACACTTTTCAGAAGTGGAGTTTTCCGCCTGGTTTAGGGCAGCCGCGCAGCTATAAAAGCTAAATGTAGCCAATAGTCACTCTAGGTTTAGGGCTGACCGAAAAGCTGTGTGTGTGTGTGTGTGTGTGTGTGTGTGATTCTCATCAATTGCTCGCTCTCTGTTTGTCCTTCCTGCAGTGGTGGAGGTGAAGAGCAGCCTCCCATCGGGCATGCAGAGCCCAGGAGGAACAGCCAGCGAGCAGAGAGGAGGAGGCGGAGAAGGAGGTGAGTGGGGAGTCGAGAGTTACTTGTTTAGGGAACGCCACCGATGTAAGAACACAAAGTAATGAAATTCAAAGATAACAAATGACGATGGCAGAAGCAAACAGAATGTAATTCAGGATAAATATAGCTGCTTTTCTCCACAGGTGCGTGTCCAGGAGAAGGCCCGGGTGGGGGAGGCCCAGTGGACCTGCGGACGGAGGCCAGGGTGGGGTCCCTCCCTGTGGGCGCGGCAGCTGCGGTGGACACAGCCATGAGGGAGCAGCAGCTCCAGCAGGAACTTGTGCTCCTCAAGCAGCAGCAGGAGCTCCAGAAGCAGCTGCTGTTCGCCGAGTTCCAGAAGAAACATGAAGTGCTGACGAGGCAACACGAGGTGCAGCTGCAGGAGCACCTGAAGGTAGGCATCCGCACGCTCGGCCACGCCCCCAAAAGCCCGCCGCTGGCTTTCAAACTCTTCCCACCTCATCACCTTAGTAAAATGTAAATGTGTGTGTGTGTGCGCGCGTGCATGTGTGTGTGTGCAAGCAACAACAAGAGCTGCTGGCGGCGAAGCGGCAGCAGGAGCTGGAGCAGAAGAGGAAGCTGGAGCAGCAGAGGCACGAGGAGCAGGAGAAGCACCGGCTGGAGCAGCAGCTGCTGCTGCTGAGGAACAAGGAGAAGGGCAAAGAGAGTAGGTCCCGCCCCCACCACCGTCCACGGCGCCGCCCCGCCCCTCAAATCCCCCCCCACCTGACTCTCTTGTTGTGCTTCTCCTTTTTCTGGAAAGGTGCCATCGCCAGCACAGAGGTGAAGCTTAAGCTGCAGGAGTTTCTTCTCAATAAGAAAGAGCCCGGCATCGGCGGACTGAACCATTCCTTCTCCCCAAAGTGCTGGTGAGGAATTAATATTTATATATTTTATAAGTATAAGATGTATTAAGTCTATATACATATATATTTCTATATAGATGAAGGAATATCACCCCTTGCTAATAACTTCACTGGTCCGGGCCACTGTGGGGGCGTATGTGGCCGCTAGCCTGAAATGAGTTTGACACCCCTGGCCTAGTGTGAACAGTGGTCCCCTCTGCACAGTTTGTACTCTGCCAATAGCTTGAAGGGATAGTTCTGTATCAGGTACTTCTCCATCCACGTAGGCGTGAAGCGAAATGTATTTCAGACACCTGGAAATGTCAATATATGTTTAAATGTAAGCACGGTTAGTCAACTCCCCACCCCCTCAGTGTTTCTAAATTGCCATTTTGTAATTCACTTTCTACTGTTTCTGTGTGTGTGTGTGTGTGTGTGTGTGTGCGTGTGCGTGGGCACACAGGGGAGCCCAGCACATCTCCCTGGAGCAGGGCTCTCCTCCGCAGAGCAACACCCCAGGAACTCCTCCCTCCTACAAACTGCCCCCGCTGCTGGGGAACTACGACGGCAAAGATGACTTCCCGCTCCGCAAGACAGGTAGGAGCCTACAGACAGTGGGAGGATGTGTTTGTGTGTGTGTGTGTGTGTGTGTGATTTGTCACTTTGCCATTTAAAAGTTGTCTGATGGAGGATTTTGCGGAGGTGGCGTGTTTCTGCGAAATGTGTGTGCGTCAGTGTGAGTCTGACTCACCAGGGAAGAGGTAACCTAAGCCAGCACCACTGAAGCTGGTGTTGAACCCACAAACGCATGTCCCGTTTATTACAGCCCGCATTCGTGCAGCACAAGATGGTAACACACAGGCTGATGTGCACAACGCCGTGGCTTATTCTACAGTCTGTAGTTCTACAGTCGCTGCAAATTCCAGCTAAAATATATCCTCTTGGATTCACGCGTCTTGCACTGTGTCCTGAAATCCGACGTCCCCGCCCCTCCAGAACATGTGAAGAATGGATGGATTCATAGTTTAAAGCAAACGTGCTCATTTAAACCCACAGGATCCCACGTAGTCCCAACGTAAGCAATGACAAAACGATAAACCAATAAAAGCCAGGCGCGTTCTTCCCTCTTCCTGTCTTTGTCCCTCAACCGTGACTTTTACACCAAAGGCAGCTTAAGGCCTGCTGAGGCTGCTCGTCCAGCCTGCGCTCATGTATCGTCTCCAGGTGGCAAATCACCAGGCAGAACGCCGCCCTCCACAATAAAACGAATAACGCAAGCTGGAAAGGAAAAAGAAGTTAAGAATTCCAGCACAACTTACTAAGCTGCTTTAAGCTATTTTCTTCAGTTCAATTAGTTAAGTGGTTGTTAGTAAAACAGTCACCCAGTTTGTCTGTTTAGGGCTTTGCATGGACGGGGTCTGCGCTGCCTTTGTCATTTTGAAAAGGAGAAATAAAGTTTACCGTCTTTGTTTGGACAACGGAGCCTCCATCGTTGTTGTAAGATCACCTATTAAAGTATTTGTCATAAAATGGGTCCCGGGACGGAGTTGTAGGGAGGACCATTGACCAGAGACAGTTTCTCACGTACGTATGTACGTAACACCCGGTGCCTGTTGATTGCACAGAAGGCTGCTGATTGACCCCGCCCCCTTCTCTCCCGGCCCCCAGTGTCGGAGCCCAACCTGAAGGTGCGCTCGCGGTTGAAGCAGAAGGTGGCAGAGAGGCGGAGCTCTCCACTCCTCCGCAGGAAGGACGGGACCGTGATCAGCACCTTTAAGAAGAGAGCCATAGAGATATCAGGTGAACACGCACAATGCTGCGCACACTGCACACACTGCACACACTGCACACACTGCACACACTGCTCACCCTGCACACACTGCACACACTGCTCACACTGCACACACTGCTCACCCTGCACACACTGCACACACTGCACACACTGCACACACTGCACACACTGCTCACACTGCACACACTGCTCACCCTGCACACACTGCACACACTGCACACACTGCACACACTGCACACACTGCTCACACTGCACACACTGCACACACTGCACACACTGCACACACTGCACACACTGCGCACCCTGCTCACCCTGCACACACTGCACACACTGCACACACTGCTCACCCTGCACACACTGCACACACTGCTCACCCTGCACACACTGCACACACTGCTCACCCTGCACACACTGCACACACTGCACACACTGCTCACACTGCTCACCCTGCACACACTGCACACACTGCTCACCCTGCACACACTGCACACACTGCTCACCCTGCACACACTGCACACACTGCTCACCCTGCACACACTGCACACACTGCTCACCCTGCGCACACTGCGCACACTTTGCATTCTGCTTTGAGTTTCCCTCTCTGACTCTTGCTCCTTCTGTGTGTGTGTGTGTCTCCATCTCTCCACCAGTCTCCTCTCTCTGTAATAGCGCTCCAGGTTCTGGTCCCAGCAGCCCCAACAGTTCCAACTCGGCTATCGCCAATGGCAACACGGGGTCGGTCCCCAACATACAGACCGAGGTACAGGAACAGCTGTTTAATCCTACTGTGAATTTTGTACATTTTCAAAAAGAGTGTTGATCAAAGAGAATACATTTAAAATAGTGTCGTAACTATTTTAGTTCTTTGCATCGTTCTGTTTAAATGGCTCTAAAATAAGAGCGCGGATTCCTTTTTGCAGCAGAATGCTTTCCATCTTTACGTTGGGTGAGAAACGTAACGCAACCAACAACCACCGCCTTTCTACTGCGAATACACGTTAATGAGGGCGGTTTGATAAACAGATCCCGGCATGCAAAGTAAACAGGAGTACAACAAGAGAGAGGGGATGTCATAGATGAGACACTGTGAGGTGCTGGAATTGAAAACCCGCATCGGTGCTTCGCTATATCCTGAAACTTGTTCCGATTATCTCTACAGGCCATTTCATCAATGGTTGAATTAGAGGACACTCGGACATGAGCGTCCACTAGGGAGGAGTTCATTATGGGCTTAACTGCATCAAGTACTTCCTCAGGATGTGGAATTCTCGCGTGAAATTGGGGCTCGTAGTGAAGCTGTTAAAGGCCGGCTCACAAGCGTCACCCACCCTGTGTGCAGCGTGGCCTTTTTACATGAGGCCTGGAGACTAAATGAACACCACCAACAAAAAGACGTGAATTCTTCCCAAAGTGTTTGCCTTTGCACATTAAAGACACCAGCACGCCTATACACATATTTAAATATCACTAATGTAACAAATCTTTATTTATTTTTAGACGCACAATTTGGGTTTCCTCCCTATATTTTGTTATATATATATTCAAGCCCAAGACCGAAGCCGTAAAGAGAAGATTCAGGGAGTGAAAAGACTCGATTTGCGAGACATTGTGTTAGTCGGTGCTTTCGGTAGATTTAAAAAACACCGGTTACCATAGTAACTTGGCTGAATCGACAGCGAATAACCATCAGACAAACCCTCGACCACTGCTGAGATGCCAAGGAGCGAGTCTCCTCAACTAACCCTCTGCCTTCATGTCCGCCTGCAGCTGAGATCCCTCCACCAGACGCTGGGGGCTGATGGGACATTAAGTCCTCTCAATCTCTACACCTCGCCCTCCTTGCCCAATATTTCCTTGGGGCTCCCAGCCAACACGCACATCACGGTGGGTCAACTCAATACCCATCCATGTCGTGAGATTTAACAGAGCATTTGAAATGGCATAAACTGTCTGAAATGATTGTTGTTTCTTGTTTATATTTTGTATCAACTCCAGCTGTTGTGTGGCGGCTGCCTTGACTTGTCTATGTTGTAACCATGGTAATCCAACCCCCCCCTCTAACAGACCGCCCAGGCGCTGTCCAACCAGCAAGAGGCTGAGCGTCTAGCCATCCAATCGCTGCGGGGGGGCGGAGCTCTAACAGGGAAGTTTCTCTCCACGTCGTGCCTACCTGCAGGTAAGTTTTACCACAGCTGCTACGTCTATTATATATATATATATATATATATATATATATTATTCAAATAACCGTGTTGTGTGTTCCTTCAAATTGATTCTATAACTCGGCTTAATATTTCTTTCTTTGCAGGGGTGGGGCACGAGGTGGAGCCCCCCAGCTCTCATTCTGCCCATTCCTCGTTACTGCAACATGTACTACTGCTGGAGCAGGCCAGACAACAGACTACTATGCTAGCCGGTAGCTACACACGCACAAGAACACCTCCGTCCGCACCACGGTCCATCTCGGTGTCCCCCCCCCCCCTTAACTCCTTTTCTTTCTGCTATGACGCTCCGCCCACACCCAGTCCCCATGTACAGCCAGTCGCCGCTGGTTACCGCAGAGAGAGGCGCGTCCAGCGGTATGCGGGCGGTCAACAAGTTGCCTCGCCACCGGCCGCTGGCTCGTACCCAGAGTGCACCTCTGCCCCAGTCGCCCCAGGCCCTGCAGCAGCTGGTGGTCCAGCAGCAGCACCAGCACTTCCTGGAGAAACACTACAAGGTAAAAAAAAAAAAAAAAAGAAGAAATCGAACACAGTCACAAACTGTCACACGCCCACGCTCTCTCGCTAACATGACCATCTGTGTAGATTCTATCCAAAGGGGTGGACCTTCCTAGGCCGCCGCCGACACACCCAGAGGAGACCGAGGAGGAGCTAACGGAGACTAACGACATGCAGGAGGATGACGAAGGGCCGAGCCTACACAGGTTTGGCATTTTTGACAGCATCAGCACCAATGACTGACCAGGCTTTATATCTTAGAAGTACTGTTACCATACCTGTCGTTCTGACCTATCAGGCTTCAGAAGGAGGGATCAGACGACAGCACACACTCCTCCGAGCGGCTCGGCGTGCACGTGAAGAGCGAGGAGGAGCATGGAAGCGTGCACGTGAAAGGGGAGAGCACAGAGAGTGAGCTGGATGAAGAGGAGGAGGAAGACGACATCATCCAACTGAGGGAGTGCGACGAAGAGGAGAGGGGAAGCTATACACAGGTTTGTGTGCTCGCTAACGGGTAAATGTTTGAAATACTAAAAGGGAAATGCTTTTCAAAAGCAATTTAGAGCACAGACCTCCACTAAAGCCGTTTCCATAATACTATACACATCATTTTGTGTGTCCTTCCTCACACATCTTAAACCCCTCCAGCATCTTTCATGAAAATTTGACTTGAAGTTTTTTCCCCTAATCCTGATGATAACAGCATAACCACCTTATTGGATCATTATCCATTCATTATATGTTAAATGGTTGAAACTATTTTACATATTTTTAAAGTAATGGATAATCGCCAAGTCTAACCTAAAGCGTGGTTTGTCTGACGGGGGGGATCTGCAAAGGGTCACGGACCGTAAAGGAGGGGAAAGCAAACTAAGGCGTGAGTTAACGCGGAGAAAACTCTCCCGCTGAAATGAAACATGGATACATAAATTAGGTACCTGAAATATTGTGGAATATTTATGTTTAAACACTGTTCTTGTTTTGCTCAGTGAATGTGCATGTTTTGAAAAGCATTCTATTTTGAGTGTGTCATCACGGTGAAGGCATAATAAATCAATTCCACCACAGCAGAAGCTTAATGTTCTCTGTAATTAGGTGGAACAAATAAATGAGTGTGCATGCAACAGAACGGACCGCAACAAGAAGGGGTTAAATGATTTAACATTTTACATCAATGTAATGCATCAATGCACAATCGTACGTGCAACAACATTATAAAAACTGTTATATTATCGGGTAATATTTGGTGAAACAGGATATCGTCAGGATAATTGATTGTCATATCTTCAAAGTAATGATATTTGTTTTTACATTATTGTATTATTTTTATCTAGTAATAATAATATGCGATTTACATACGACTCACCGAGACCAGTTTGGGGCACCGGCTGCCGAGGGCATCCAGTCCAAAATCTCCCATCGACTTTAGCTGAATGGAATTCCATTACATTTTTTTTTCTCTCCCAGAGTGCAGGATGAGTCATCCGCAGAAAGCTTTGACATTTTACAGAAACAGAAAAAAGGCTATGATGCTGTGACATGTGCACACGGTCAGTCCAGCTCAAGCCGAGACACACACACACACACACATTGTGACGCTGCAGTGACCTCACCAGCCTGGTGACTCAACCGCTGGACTCGTTGCCGTGTCTCTTCCTGTACGTCTGTGTATCTTGACGCGTGTATGTTTGTGCGTGCGTGCGTGTGTGTGCGTTTGGGTCTCCACCCACACATGGTGAGTCACCCAGTTCGCAGCAGGGAGCACAGCAACACTCCCTATATATAGAAGCTACTTTGTGTGTGTGTGTGTGTGTGTGTGTGTGTGTGTGTTCTCGTCGTCATGAAAAGAGTTGTAGCTGCAATGATCGATTCATTTTCTGTCAAATCAACATGTCAATCCGTTTTAGTTTGTGGTAGTTTTAGTGTGCGTGTGTGTGCGACATCCCAACTTTCTCTCGTCCCCGTCCCATCAGGCCTTGCAGCAGCTGGGCGTGTTCCAGTCCCTGTTGCCTCACAGACCTCTGGGGAGAGCGCAGTCGTCCCCCGCCGCCCCGGTCAACCCCATCAAGCACCTCTTCACCACCGGTCAGTGTGTCTGTCCGTACGTCTCTTAGCATGAGTCATGCTGCGTATGGGTTCTAAGCGTGAGGGTTTAACCCGGCCGAGGGAACGGAACACTATTCATCTCTGTGTGTTTCAAGGTTCTACGTGTATCAGATAAACATCGCAGGTTAAAAATGAGCCGCTAACTTGCATAGCAATAAAGTCAATAGAGGCCTGTGTGTTTGTTGTAAATAGTGGGTTGAGATAAGGCATTGTGGTGGATGAAGTGCCTGCATCTCTCACACATGTTGCACATCTGGCTGCTGACATCTGGTGGTGCTTGTTTGTCACTACAAACGATGTCTCCTTTACTGTTGATCTCTGTACTTCTCTTGTTTTACCCAGCATTCCTCTGGTCTCGTGGAGTATTGTTGTGTAGCTTCTATTTCCTCCTCTCTGCCCCTCCAGGACTTGTGTATGACAGTCTGATGCTGAAGCATCAGTGTGTGTGCGGCAACGCTCACATCCACCCAGAGCATGCTGGGAGAGTGCAAAGCATCTGGTCCCGACTGCAGGAGACGGGTCTGTTGGGGCGCTGCGAGGTACGCACAAACACACACAACCAGGACCTTTGTGCTCACAGCAGAGCTGCGAGGTCATAGTTGGTTGCAGGCTATCCCAGCATGCACCACAATAGGCTTCTTACATTCGGAAGGGGATTTTAAAGCTTTCCTGGTTGAAAGCATAGCTGATGTTCTCTTATCTTCCTCGTCATTCCATCACACCAACACGTCCTCGCTGGCGCTAAACATCATATTGCATCACATGTTAGTTTTCCTTCTTCTTTGAGTGATGTAGCAAAATAAGTTTTTGTTTTTTTGTCTTATGGGAAAATAAAAATGTGCAGATTTCTAACTCGGTTTCTCTCTTTCTGTGTGTGTGTGTGTGTGTGTGTGTGTGTGCGCGCGTTTGAGCAGAGGATTCGGGGGCGAAAAGCTTCTCTGGATGAGATCCAGTCGGTCCATTCAGAGTTCCACACTCTGCTGTATGGAACCAGTCCGCTGAATCGACACAAACTGGACCACAAGAAGCTGCTGGGTACCTGTATCCGCCTAATTCATCACTTGTTTGAGCCTCGTGTTCCTTTGACCGCCGGACCGCTTGAGTCTGTTCGCATCACTCTCGTTTGTTTGTTTTAGAGATGCTTGTTTTCTTAATGGGGTTCTGCTGTGGTCCTTCCAGGTCCAATCAGCCAGAAGATGTACGCCGTTCTCCCCTGTGGAGGAATCGGGGTGAGTGTCTCTCTCTCTCTCTCTCTCTCTGGTGCGGCCGTGTATCGTGTATCGGGCCCCGCTGTGACCTCCGCTCTCCCTCCAGGTGGACAGCGACACCGTGTGGAACGAGATGCACTCGTCGGCGGCGGTGCGCATGGCGGTCGGCTCGGTGATCGAGCTGGCCTTCAGGGTGGCGGCGGGGGAGCTGAAGGTAAGAGGTCACGAGCGCACCCCCCCCCCCCCACCCCGTGACACGGCGCCTGACCCGCCCCTCTCGCTCTGTGTCTGCTTTCACTCTAGAACGGCTTCGCTGTGGTGCGTCCGCCGGGCCACCACGCCGAGGAGTCCACCGCCATGTCAGTACCGGGTCCCTGGCACACCGCTCAATGTCTCCACGTGTCAGGGTGGAGACGACTAACGGCTGCCTCCTCTGTGTGTGTGTGTGTGTGTGTGTGTGTGTGTGTCTGCCAACAGGGGCTTTTGTTTCTTTAATTCAGTAGCCATCACTGCCAAGCTGCTGCAGCAGAAGCTGGGTGTGGGCAAGATCCTCATCGTGGACTGGGTGAGATACACGGACACGTTTGAGCACAAACACACACCCCAACACACACAAACTCCTACACACACGGTCTGTCGGCTTTTGTAGTATTTTCCATTTTTAATTCACTCATTCGTTTGACATAAAAAGCGATCACTATTCATATACAATTGTATTTTTAAATTGTTGAATGGATTAATATTATAGAGGGACCCCTGTGGTGTCAGATCTCAGGGCTGTTTCACCAAGAGAGAGCAATCACACGTAGGTGTGAAGACACATGTCCTGCAGCTGTTTATCACCTCTTTGGATGGGGAACCAAAGCGCTGAAATCCTTCCATCCTGCCTCTAAAGCGGCAATGAAAATTATTATTATTATTATTATTGTAGGATTGTTTTGAAGGGATTAGATCTGATCAAGCAGTGGCAGATCCGCAACTCCTGTTTTCTGCTAGGTAAAACCAAAAAGAGTGTCAATGGAGTCATGTGAGTTTGAAGTTGGATGAAACGGCTTCAGTTCCCCCTCAGAGACGAGATAAAGAAGTGAACATATGAGCAGGCAAGGAGAATAAACCCTGGAGAAGGTGTTGAGCCGACGCTCCGTGTGTATTCCAGCAGCACGTTGACCTTCTCTCTCGCATCACTCTGACCCGTCACTGCAGGACATTCACCATGGCAACGGCACCCAGCAGGCCTTCTACAGTGACGCCAGCGTTCTCTACATCTCCCTCCATCGCTACGACGACGGAAACTTCTTTCCTGGCAGCGGAGCGCCAGAGGAGGTACACACACACACACACACACACACACACACACACACACAAAGCAGAGGTTAGAATTGAGAAACAGTCATCAGCCCCATGTTCTGAAAACGACTAATAACTCCTTGTCCACCCACTGGAGACTCTCTGAGCTTTAGCTAAATGGTGAATCTGGAATAATTCCACTCTTACTTGGAATAAAAAGTTCCCATGAGGCCAAAAGTGTATTATTTTCATAACACTTCAGCAGTGTTGACAACACCGGCAGTGTGTTCAAAAGCACTGTGTGTGCGCGTGTACCTGCAGTACACAGTGTAATCCTTGAGGCCTAATGAATGCATTTCCTTCCTCCTTAAACGTTGCTTATCTAACCCTAACCCCCCCCTTAAATGGCCTCGTGGGTTCATTTCTCCTGTCATGACCATGAAAAGAAAGTGTTAATATTGATCATTCACCAAATGGTGGCAAAAGCCGTCAAATTTCCATCTACCAGCTCAAGAAAAAATCCAAACCGGCCCAATCTGGCAACAGCGCCTACACCTCCATCTCTCGTTGATGCCGTATGCTGGAGCCACTAACGGCCCTGATTGAATACTTCATTTGGATAAAATCTCTCGCGCTTGTGTAATGCAGCAATAAGCTCTAGAGAAAGACAAGCAGGGTGGAGCCCCCGATTGGCTCCCCAGTCCACCACCCATCAACCATTTAACAGAGATGGATGTGAGATCATCAGAAAAGAGAATAAAGTAGTTAATAAAGCAGTTAATTTGCTCTTTTTAAATATGTAATAATAGGTCATTGAGCTTGGTATATTACCCAACCACCACGTCGTAGTATCTATTTAAAATGGATCCAAATGGATCAAATGTCCATGGTATTCATTTCCTCTCCCAATGTCGGCGATGCTTTGCATTGTTTCCCTCTTTGATGTCCTCGTGGATCGTGCTCCCTGCAGGTGGGATCGGGGGCTGGGGTTGGTTTCAATGTGAACGTAGCGTGGACCGGGGGAGTGGAGCCGCCTATGGGGGATGTGGAGTACCTCACTGCCTTCAGGTACGCATCTTTACCACGTTTGGTGCCTTGGTTAAAATTGTGAAAAGTTTAAGACACAAGCTGTAAAGTGTGTGTGTGTGTGTGTGTGTGTGTGTGTAGAAGCGTAGTGATGCCCATTGCCCAGCAGTTCAGTCCAGATGTGGTCCTGGTGTCCGCGGGCTTCGACGCCGTGGAGGGTCATCAGTCTCCATTGGGAGGCTACAACGTCTCCGCCAAGTGTGAGTGCTACACCGGTTACCGCGGCGACGCCGGCATCTCGGGCGGCATGACTCCCAAATACTTATTTTCATCAGTGTTTCTGAACTACGTCCTCTGTGTGTGTGTGTGTGTGTGTGTGTGTGTGTGTGTGTTTCGGCAGGTTTCGGGCAGCTAACGCAGCTTCTGATGGGTCTGGCGGGCGGCCGCGTCATCATGGCGCTGGAGGGAGGTCACGACCTCACGGCCATCTGCGACGCATCGGAGGCCTGCGTCGCGGCGCTGCTGGGAGAGCCGGTGAGAGCAACTGGCCGAATAATCCTGGTTTAATGTCCTTGAATAAGCTTTGACGCGGTGGATTACTCCCAGTTGCTACAACGGTGTGAATGTTGAAGGAACAATTCAACGTTTTGGCAAATTTGTGTGTGTTTTTGTTTATGTTGGGTACTTGGTTAGCATAGCTTAGCATAAAGACGGCAAAAGGGTAAAGTGTACTCAGTGTTTACTCCTCACACCCCCGGCCGAGCTGAATCAGCACAGCGCTTCCCTTTTTTAGAGATGGCATGTGGTTCGATATACATCTATTAATCCAATTATTGGATATCTAATAATCCAAATATGAATTAGTTCATCACAAATTCTACTAACCCATTGCATTAGCATTTCATTTTACTTTATTTTATTACTTGTGCACTGTTGTCTTGTCTGTCTACTGTCGCGCACTAACCACCAAGACAAATTCCTTGTATGTTTAGCATATTTTGGCAAATAAATGTTTCCTGATTCCTGAAAAATCACAAATCTTTTTAAAATAGTTTTTCACACTTTGTAGCAATCAAATGAGATACAGTGTAAATAGCTTATATAACATATTTTTTTCACTTTGCACAGATCCAGGCAATTTTTGTACCCCACTTTTGCGTCCTTGACAACACACCCGCTCACCTGACTCTGGGATAGCGCCGTGTCACTTCACTGTCTCCAACAGGTTGATCTTTCCGTTAACTGCCGTTCTCCTTCTCTCAGTGTGACTCAGGGTTTCAGTGGCCTCAGGAGAAGCCGTGTCCAAAAGCGTGGGCCTCACTGGAGAGAGTCATAGAGATCCAGGGTAAGAAACACGCACACAGACACACACACACGGGGATGAGAAGCCAGGCCTTCATCCCACGTTCTCTCTTCTGCCCTACAGATAAACACTGGTCGTGTCTCCAGAGTTTGTCCCAGACGAGTGGCCACTCGCTATCTGATGACCCCGTGGGGGCCCGGGGCCAATCGGAAAAGGACGAGGCCGAGACGGTCAGTGCCATGGCCTCACTCAGCGTCGACGTTGAGCGGCCGGGCTCTGATCCAGACAACGCGGAAACCAGCAGGTTAGCAGTGCAGTGCACACGGACCCACTACTGTGTGTAGCGCGTTGTTCAGTGTTGACTTGGGAGGCGTCATGAGCGCTTTGGTTTTATATCTAATTTGATTAAGTTAATTTAATAAATCAATATACAATTTCTTTATTTGAAATTTACAAAATGAACTGCTACTGTGTTCGGGGGATTCTGTTAAGTATCTTAATGTTTAGTGTTTGCATGAATAAAAGCACCCAAATAAAATCACCCAATACACTACTTTTGAATAAAAGTGAGATTAAATGTTGCGATTCAGTGTAATTAACTGCACTGTAATTAACTGCACTGTAATTAACTATACATATATATGTATATATAGGGCTTTTAATAGATTAAGAAATTAACTAATTAATCCCACATTTTGATTAAAATAATGTGTTACATTAATCTCAGCCACATTAATCGCATAGATTAATGCGTTTATGTTGACAGCCATATTATATAATTATACATTATAATTATTTACACATGTGTTTGTTGAAGGAACATACAATACTCGTTTTGTCAGGTTTTGACATTGTTTCATTTACCTCTCAGGTGCACAGAGGAGCCAATGGAAGAAGAGCCTGTATTGTAAAAAACGTTTCACTTCCTTCTGGCACGTCCTCTTCCTTCTCTTCTTCCTCCGCAGAGTGTGCGTTGGTACACACACACACACACACACACACACACACACACACACACACACACACACACACACACACACACACACACAGAGCAGAGTTGTGCCGTTGTGGAGGACTCCCAAGGAGGACATTACGGATTTCAAAAGGCGCTGTGGAAACCACAGACACGTCTTCGCCATCAGCCCGCGGTAGGAGCAAACGACTTGTTGGCGTCTCCACGGTAACCACGGGAGGGCAGCGTCGGCGAGGGGACACGTCTTGTAACCTGCATACTTTTACCACCTGCACACGGCACCACAGAGGTTTTTTCCTTCCTCTTGGGTCCCCACAGAGGTTTTTTCCTTCCTCTTGGGTCCCCGCTCCTCGGTGTCCGCAGCAAAGAGTCAAACCGAGTGGGCGACCTCTTGTCCGTCTGCCGGGGGATCGAACCGGGCGCCGTCGGGTCAGAGGAGGAGTTCACTGTTTGTAAAATGAGCAGAGGAGGAACTAGGTGCCTTTTTTAAGATTAAATCATCCCATCAAAAACACAAAGCCTCAGCAAAGCAAGCAGCCAATCAGGACTGAAGAAACCGACGCACATGCTCACACAGCGGCCCGTTCACTCAGTTCTCTTCTTGTTTCTTCATCTGGATGCCTTAATTTGTCCTTATCTCACTATTCAGCAACCTCGCGAGGGAGAATCATTAATATACATATATATATATATATATATATATACTGAAAACAATTGTATGTTCCTTCAAATCTGACAATATTCCGCCAGGTATTCCCGATTTTGATTTATTTTGGGAAGAAAAGCATCTGAAGCCATCATCACACACTGGGGGTCCCCAGTGGGCGTCTGTTGAATATTAACGTCTTTCACCGTGGATATTGACACGACTCTGACCCGTTTAACAGTATTCACTGGTTGAGAAATGTAAACCGCCACTCCGTCTCCGTCACTTGGTCTGAGCCCCGCCCCCTTTTGCGCGAGAACGTGGGATTGTGGCACGTTTTCAAACCGCACAACGTCCAGCACGTCCCCCTTTTTGTTGTTGAATTTAATATTTTCTCTTTGGTGTAAATACTTTCTCCTGTCCTGTTGCCTATGGTTACGTCACAGCAGACGCAGTGTGTCACTTTTCTATAACTGTACATACATATATATATATATATAAAAAAAAAACCACAAAATACTTTCTCTTTTTCTATAAAAAAAGAACTAAATATATATACACACACACACACACACACACACGTGTGTATTATGTTCTATCCGATCAAATTGGATTCATGAATATATTCTATTTGGAGATTTGATGTTTTAAAGGTCTGGTTGTTGACAGGATATAAGCACATTGTTTGATTGTTTATATACGGTGAGGACGACTGGATTCTTTAGCTGTTGGAGGTCAAACGCAGAGCTCCAGTTCCTCTGCCAGGAACCAACCAGCAGCGCAGACGCAGTAAGGACAGAAAGGGGGATGTAGAGGTCAGAGGTCGTATCGAGGAGTAGTTTGGTCCAGCGATGATGTAACTACGGCCAACGCGCCGCAGTTCCCATTTCCACGGAGTCATTGCGAGCATGAGGCACTAACCTTTTGTCTATTTTTTGCTTCTGTGCAGCCCTGAAAACGTCTTAAATAGGATTTTAAATGAACAAAAACACATTTGTAGTTGCTGCAGGTCTTAATTTTCTCAGCTGATGCCGAGTTCTGTCCTCCAAAGAATTCACTACTCGTGAGGCGTAACACATTCACAACCTCCTTGACCTCCAACAACGCGGGACACCCTTTGCCTTTTGGGTTCCCCCGTTACTCCGGTACGTGACAGTAACTGAAGAACTGGCACCGATACTCTAGATACTAGAGGTTTGTCTGTGCTGCGAATGAAGACTGCCTTGGCGGACAGAATTGCAGAGTGAAAGGCTTTTTCCACGTAAATGGTGAAGAACTTTCTTGGTTATTTTCAAGGACCATCCTGTTAGTTTGTATTTTTAATATTCTTGCTGTAACTATATTTTTAACCCAACTCAAATTCATCATGATTACGCTGCACCAACCCAATTAACAAACGTGTATTTATTTCAATTCTAATAATGATGGCTTTAGAAACATCTGTTCTGGCCACAAATGCCTGGAAGAACCAGCGTGGTTAAATATCCAGGACTGTTTGTTTTCCGCTTCTTTTTCTCAGAACTCCCAAAAGCTTTAAACTACCGCACTCGCTCGCTGGAGAAAACCCGAACGGAGCCTCCGAACCGAGTGACGCCGAGATGGAAAAGCAGCAGGTTCCTCTCCTCAGAGCGGCATGTAGCAGCAGGCACCCGCCTCCTCATCCTGCCGTCCTGAAAAAGGAACCTGCCGCTTTTCCAGCGCGGCGCTACTGACCATTCCATTACCTACATGGACTCCATTTCCCACAACCCTCAGCTGGTGAGCCAGTGTTGTAGCCGACACCGCAAATCTTCTGGGTCCCATCTGGTCAAGGTTATATAACACTAATGTGTCAGCAACAACTGGGGAGAACTTTCTCCTAGAGGCTCCCTTCCGGCTTTTGTGGTGGAGCGTGAGCATCAATCAATCAATTCATTGAGCCGTGTTTCCTGGCAGTTCTCTTTCAAAGTACCAAAGGCCATTTTGTTCGTTACACCAGTAGTAAAAAAGCGGCGCCTCAAGTTGGATGGAGGGACAATTGTGCAATTAACAGCCCAACGTTTAAGATAAAATATTTCAAAGTATGAGCACCAGCATCTGGTGGCCATTGGAGGAACTGCAGCATATGTTTTGAACGTGAGGTAATTCACAACTTGGGTCGAGAACCAGTGAATAGAAGTTTGAGATAGAAAGAAACACAAGCAGGCACCAACGGACCCCAAAAACGGCTGGAGGCCTCAGCCAAGTGTTCCTGTGCAGCCCGAGTCGTTCCTCGACCCGAGGAGAAGCAACGTGGGCGACCTGCAAGCAGTTCAAGCAAAAAGCACTCGGAGACGGAACTTCACGAAGCTTTAAGAGGCTGTTTGAGATCAGCTCGATTCGGAGTTTCTGTCCCTTCGCCGTCCTGAGGCTGCACGGGTCTACTGTCGCTACCGGACACACACACACACACACAGCTTCACTGTATAATTCTCGATACGTTTGATACGTGTGTTTCTGGACTCTTGGACGGGGACGGAAGAGGTTCCGTTGGGTGCGACTGATGCCTCTTTCCCTCCTTTGAGGGAGACGTCCTCTTGTCCGACCGAGAAGGAGCCCCCCCGCGGCGTTGAGACGGAACGGATCACGAGCACATTCCTGACTGTTTTCTGTCCACATTGTTTCCAGTTCTTACCGACTCACATGTACATACAGCGCATATACGTGTAAACATGTGCAATACACGCTATTTGAGCAATCTATTACTGTGATTATTATTGATGATACTTGTCCCCTCCCCCGTCTCATGTCGCTCAAATGTGTCGCAAGAGCATGAACACGGGAGGAAGGTGACTCCTGTGGCTGCTCACTCAGACATTTTAATGAAGCCCTTTTTATTTCTTTTATTACTCACTGTAATGTTGTGACGTTGATCCTGATGATCTGTTTCTTTGTGTTTGTTTTTTTTAAGTGGGCCTGTTAAACTTGTCTGGAAACTGAATAAAGCAACTCACTGACTGTGCTGCGGCTGCGATGTTCCTCTGGCCAGCTGTTTCCCAGAGTTCTGCCATGTGTGATGAACTCGCTGACTGACACATGTCACAAGGTCTTCATCTTCTCGTCCAGCTTGCAGGACACAGAGAAGGAATTCTCTAGTTTGTGACATACGGTCCGGCACCAACAACCACCCATGTTCAAAGTCACTTAAATCCCCCCTTTCCCCCCATTCTGTTGCTCCCTTAGAACTTCAGCAAGTTGTCTTGACCACCTAAACAAATTGAGTTGCTCTCATGTGATTGGCTGATTAGCAATTTGTGTTTAAAGCGATGGTTTTCCTAACAAAGTGGCCAGTGAGTGTATATACAAACACACACGAGCTGCTACAGCAGTGGGTGGTGTGAAAATATGGAAAGATGAGGAAACCAATCAAGTGGAAATAAAAGATGTAATCTCCAGTTTGCAGCTGGTTCTCAAAAAGGTACAAGATTTGGTCAAAGACATTTCCCATGAGGTTTCTCACGTTCTTTGGACCGACAGATGAATTGAGAAAAAAGCCAGTAAAATAAAGATAATCACTATTTTAACCCAAAATTATTTTATTTTTGACAAAATTTGTCAAATTGGAGCATCGTAATCACCATTAATAAAAAGGGTCCCTCCAATGGTAAGTTAACCAGAGACACAATTACGTATAAATCACCTGGTACCACTGACGTATTCATTCACCAGTATGTACACAGCAAGCATCATTTATACAAAAAATGTGCTTATTTAAAAAAAAAAAAAAGGAGAACCGTACTTCAACAGACACTCGCTGATTCTCGAGTCCCTTTTAAAAACAATTCCAGTCCCTCAGCGTCCGGCACAGTGTGCGCGCGCTAACCCTCCGGTGCGTAGATCTTGACGAGGTGCTGCGGCTCCGTGGGGTAACCGGTGACGGGGCAGCGGCGGTTGGCCTTCACGTATGCGTAGACGCAGCGGTAGCAGAAGACGAAGCCGGAGGTGGACAGCACCGTGGCGTTGGTGCGTGGCCCGCGGCACAACGGGCAGTCCGCGCCGCCGGCGGGCCCATCGTCCTTCCCGCAGTCCCGCCGCAGGTGGAGAGGGGGCGGGGGGGCGGGCAGGGAGGTCAGGTTCTTCACGGTGTCCCGGTTCTCCGAGGAGTACCACCACTCCAGGAACTGCAGGAAGAAGACGCCCAGCGAGAGGGAGCTGGAGAGGGACACTGCCGCTCCCCGAGCCGCCCCCGCCGCCAGCCACCACGCTCTCTGCGCCGCGCTGCAAACAGCAGAACAATGCATTGTGGGGAATGAGAGAGCTTGGTCTGAAAATGAAATACACATCTTCCTAACTTAAACTTCTCTTGATTCCTTCTGTGAGCTCCGTTGAGTCGGAGCGATGCATTCTGGGAACCCGGTTCTAAAGTTAACCCCAGGGTTCATATTCATTTAGACCAATGGATTTCCATGACTTCAAACTAAATTTCCATCACCAAAAATGGTTAAATCTTCCTGTATACACGGAAAAGTGAGAAGATATTTAAACAATGAGAATTCCAAAGCATACTGTGTTCTCCCTACAATTTGTAATGTTACTATGCTATTATATTGTTATTATGTTATCAGTGCCATAAAATGGTCTGAAAATTGCAATAATATCGCAATAAATGTTGGTGCAATAATCGCACAACAAAAATCGATATCGTGACATCCCTAACAATGCCCCTCCGTAGCTGCAGCTTCTATTGCCGAAGCATAAGGCAGCGGGTTCTGCTCCGCTTGTGGCCATGTTTCAAAGAGCTTCAGGTTCTGCTGTCGGACATCAGCACACAAAGCCCAACATCGAGTTATGCGATAGAAACCAACAGAAGGCGGCCACGTACCTCCCCTCGGCTGGGCGGCCCGTTCTGCTGCTCTTCAGCTCCATGTCTCGGACGTCTCGAGCGTTCAGTCGTGCCAGTCGGACCCCGGCCAGCCACAGCAAAGGATTGTGGGTGCCGGCGCCCCCGAAGACGAAGAGCAGCTGCTGGCAGAAGGCCCAGGCCTGCCAGGCGGAGCTGACGTAGGGGTACGCCACCACGGCAGCGCGGTACAGCCTCTGGCTGCGGGTCTGAGCCAGCCGGATGGAGAAGTCCTCCTCGTCCCGCTGCCGCGCCAGCGTCGCCTCCAGCTTGGCCCGCAGGTAAGGCGCCAGGCACAGGAGGAGCAGAGAACGCCAGTGGGTCGTCCCGCCAACGGGGAGCCCCCGCCGCCTCGACACTCTCTTCAGGCCGTAGAAGTTCTCGGAGAAGGAAGCGCCGCAGTGGGACAGGAAGTGGTTCTGGAGGAGGAGGTCGAGCAGCAGGTAGAGTTCGTCGAAGCGTCGCCACATGAGGCCGAAGCGGGATGGGTTGGACTCGGCCAGAACCTGAGAGGGGTCAGCAACGCTATTTGTTATTTAAAATCTACATTTTAAATTAAAAATAATCCAAAATGTATTTTAAAAATATATGTTTTTAAATGACAATATAATTCCCTTCAGGTTATCAAACTTCATTTTAATTTGATAACCTTTTCTTAATTTTATAAAAAGGATAGTGAGATCAAGAATCAAGGCGACTCCATTGAACAGCAGCTGATGGACTACAGATGTCGAGAGCAAAGCTATGACAAGGCGTGACCTTTAGGTTTTGAACTGGGAATAATAAATGAATTAAGAATAACTGTTCATTGTGTTGTGGTACCTGAAGTGACTTTACACTAATTCTAAGTAATTAGAAGGCTGGGAAGGTCCCACAATGAATTGCAATAAATACTTCTTTCCCTGTGATCTCACGTTGCTAAAAATCCTGATTCTCCCATTTACCAGAATCGTGCGGCTACCACACAAATAAATCCAGATGCTATATCCAAAAAAAATAAGCAAAATAACAAATAAATGAGAAGACAAAGCTTGCCTTGACGGCGTGCCTCAGTGCCGGTCGGACCGCCTCCATCAGAGACTCCTGGGCCAGCACCTCGAAGATGGACGGCTGCTCGGGGGCGGCAGTGGAGGTGAGGTGGGCTCCGGCCTCGGCCATGGCTGCTGCACAACAACAAGTGGACGGGTGGAAAACGACGTACTGATGTTATATTCAAGTCGCAGAGCAAAGGATTGCTTTGTGTGACAGGTCAAATCTTAAGAGTCTGCTGTAATTAGGGTTAGTTTTAATAATTTAATTTAAAAGGGTTTTCATTGCAGACTTTCCCTTTCAGATGGCACTACTTCCATTCTGATGAGCTCTGATAGAGTACTTCACTCAGGGAAATAGACGATAAGATATCCTGGTCAGAAATTACACATTGAGTAGGAACCATAAAAACATTTGCTGGTTAATAATGTTATGGTAGCAAATATAAATTTAGCTCGGGGAAGCACGTAAACCACATTAGAGTTGATTAGAACCAGTTCACTGATGCAATGGGAAACGTCGTCCCAGATAAAAGTGGAATATTAAGTAAAAAATAGTGCAAAGTCACACCTTTCTGGTTTAGCTCGCTAACTGTTTCCTACACTTTTCTTTGAAAATGTTTTACAAACTACAATATATTATTGTATATACATAACACTATGGAGCCAAATCCAGCTCAAACGTTTTGATCATTTAAATGTAAAACAAATGTAAACTTTTATTAAGGAAAGGACACACACACACACACACACACACACACACACACACACACACACACACACACACACACACACACACACACACACACACAGTAACGTTAAAGCATAACAACACACGCAGACTATCGAGCCGTGCGTTGAAGAGTCAGCGGTGAACGAACCTGCCTGTGCTAACGCTAGCTGGAAGCTAGCACAGCGTCGCTGCTGTTTCCGGCTTCGTCCCAATGACACACGTCGCTCGGATCATTGAGTTAGCTAAAGGCACCGGGCAGAGACAGGTGCCATGTTTCTATGTTCCTTCTCCTATCGAACCGCCTCGGTGCACTAGCTGCACGGTGCGCTAGCGCCCCAACAACACGCACCGCTTCCTCTTCCGCCTTCTTCTTCTGTTGTCTTTATTCCGGCAGTAACTTCAGCAGCAGCCCGCCCTCTAGCGGAGTAAATTAATAAAATCTGGTTGGGTATTTAATAAACTGTTTGTATTTAGGATGTTCGTGATTGAGATTACTTTTATTAGTCCCCAAGGACAATAAGGAGTCCGGGTTGGTCCGCTCCACACGCCGTATCTGGTTGGCGAGTGTCCGCTCTGCCTGCTGCGCGTTGCCCGCCGGCGGCATGTTGACGCACACTAGGATGAATAAAGCGAACTCACGGAGGGAATAAAAAGGTTTAGTTTACGATAAGACTCCAGATCAGGAGAACAGCGTTGACGAATAGAGGGTAAATAAAATCGGTCCAAGTACAGAACCTTGTGGGACTCCGTGACCAACATTGGTGGTCTTTGCGTATAGAGTTTAAACCTGACTGAAGTTCTCGGATCTCATTCCAATCATCAGGACTATCTGGACCAGAGTTCCTGTCTGGTTCTGGTCCTCCACAGTCCTCTCCAACACAGTCAGCCTCCATCTGTTCAGTCTGTCGCTTGCGAAGCTGAGAGGACTGAGCGTCCTCTTCTTCATCTTCACTCTTCACAGGTGTGAATGAGACAGTCATGTCAGCCTCCTCCAGCCTTTGAAGCTGCTCCTCTTTAATGTGGAGGCGCTCTGGATCCTCCTGATGTTCTTTAAGCACAAACAGCTGCTGGAGGTCTGTGGATAATAAATTACAAACACAATGGACTTAATTAACAAAAATATGAATTACCATCCACTTAACTAGTTCATCCTTTCATGATGTTACCAGACACAGATTACGGTAAAGACGTTTATCTCAATGACGTTAATACATATTTTGAAAGTTTGACTCCTGGAACTTGGGAAATTTTGTGTAACGATCGTGGATCTGAAAAATAAATATGATGGAAAATATTGTGTAAACAATTAATTTTATGAAAATGTAAAAAATAGAACGTCGGTGCACAGCCATTTTCAGATCTCTCCAGAGATGTTCAATCGGGTTTAAGTCAGGGCTCTGGCTGGGCCACTCAAGGACATTCACAGAGTTGTCCCGAAGCCACTGCTTTGTTATCTTGGCTGTGTGCTTCGGGTCGTTGTCCTGTTGAAAGATGAACCGTCACCCCAGTCTGAGGTCCAGAGCGTTGGAGCATGTTTTCATCGAGGATGTCTCCGTACATTGCTGCATTCATCTTTCCCTCAATCCTGGCGAGTCTCCCAGTTCCTCCCGCTGAAAAACATCCCCACAGCATGATGCTGCCACCACCATGCTTCACTGTAGAGATGGTATTGGCCAGGTGATGAGCAGTGCCTGGTTTCCTCCAGACATGACACTTGGCATTTAGGCCAAAGGGTTCTATCTTTGTTTCATCAGACTAGAGAATTTTGTTTCTCATGGTCTGAGAGTCCTTCAGGCGGGTTGTCATGTGCTTTTTACTGAGGAGTGGCTTCCGTCTGGCCACTCTACCAAACAGGCCTGATTTGTGGAGTGCTGCAGAGATGGTTGTCCTTCTGGAAGGTTCTCCTCTCTTCATAGAACAACGGCGGAGCTCTGTCAGAGTGAGCATCGGGTTCCTGGTCACCTCCCTGACTAAGGCCCTTCTCCCCCGATCGCTCAGTCTGGCTGGGCGGCCAACTCTAGGAAGAGTCCTGGTGGTTCCAAACTTCTTCCATTTCCGGATGATGGAGGCCACTGTGCTCATTGGGACTTTCAATGCTGCAGAAATCTTTCTGTACCCTTCGCCAGATCTGTGCCTCGATACAATTCTGTCTCGGAGGCCTACAGATAATTCCTTGGACTTCATGGCTTGGTTTATGCTCTGATATGCACGGTCAACTGTAATACCTTATACCTCACCAGATGCCCAAACCACCTCAACTGGCTCCTTTCGACGCAAAGGAGCAGCGGCTCTACTCCAAGATCCTCACGAATGGCTGAGCTTCTCACCCTATCGCTAAGGGAGACGCCAGCCACTCTCCTGAGGAAACCCATTTCGGCTGCTTGTACCCTTGACCTAGTTCTTTTGGTCATGACCAAAGGACACATTCCCTACCTGGACTAGGCAATCCATCGGTTTCCTGCTGAGAACCATGGCCTCAGATTTAGAGGTACTAATCCTCATCCCGACCGCTTCACACTAGACTGCGAAACGCTCCAATGAGAGTTGGAGGTCACAGACGGAAGATGCCATCCGGACCACATCATCTGCAAAAAGCAGCGATGAGATCCGCTGCCCTCCGAACTGTAGACCCTCCTCCCCCCGACTACGCCTCGATATCCTGTCCATGAAAACCACAAACAAGCACAAACACAAAGCGCAGCCCTGGCAAAGGCCAACCCCCACCGGAAACGCCTTCGACTTACTGCCGAGCACCCGAACACAGCTCTCGCTTTGGGCGTACAAGGATTGGATGGACCCAAGAAAGGACCCCCTCACCCCATACTGCCGCAGCACCTCCCACAGTTTCTCTCGGGGGACCCGGTCATACGCCTTCTCCAGGTCCACAAAACACATGTAGACTGGATGAGCATACTCCCAAGCCCCCTCCATGATCCTGGAAAGAGTAAAGAGCTGGTCCATTGTTCCACGACCAGGACGAAAACCGCATTGTTCCTCTTCAATCCTTGGTTCGACTATCGGCCGAACCCTCCTTTCCAGCACCTTGGAGTACTTTACCCGGGAGGCTGAGTTGTGTGATATCCAGGTAATTGGCACACACTCTCTGGTCCCCCTTTTTGAAGAGGGGTACCACCACCCCGGTCTGCCACTCTTTTGGCACTGTCCCAGACTTCCACGCAATGTTGAAGAGGCGTGTCATCCAAGACAACCCCCCAACACCCATTGCTTTTAGCATCTCTGGACGGATCTCATCAATCCCCGGGGCTTTGCCACTGCGGAGTTGTTTGACTACCTCAGTGACCTCCACCAGGCCAATTGACGATGATCCCTCCTCCGCCTCCAGCTCCGCCTCTACCAAAGAGGGCGTAGTAGTTGGATTCAGGAGTTCCTCAAAGTGTTCCTTCCATCTTCAGATTTCCCCTGAAGCCAAATACTACTTAATACTGTAAATTCTCACCAGTACTACCAACAAATCACTGACGAGGACTCTTTTTTTGAAGATTTTAAACCTGGTGGAGGTTGATGGTGACAAGAAGTTCTTGCACAAAGCTCAAAAGATATCATGCTTGAGATGGTGTTAAGTTAAACGATATCACATGAAGAAGAAAAGGTCTGACGTTTAAAGGTGTTGTGGCGCGAAATACTGTCGATGGTGGTGACGTGCTGCAAGGTCGAAAAAAATGTTTCACTTAATTTATGTTTAATTCAAAAGGTATTCAAAAGTTAAACATCAATCTTCGCAAATACCAGCATCTTGCTATTTTCATTATGCAACCACTTCTCCCGTTCCCTTACCGCAAAACTGGTTTGTGAATCACAAAGACACAAAGAAACCAGTGTGATCTTGGTTGAGGTCCATGCTAGGATGGCGGTGGAACATAAATAAAGGAGAATGTTGTTTGTGTCCAGAGTGAGCCAAGGAGTTTGATCGCCTTCACATAAGCCAGAACAAACTGTTTATGAAGCTGATACCATCATCCTCAAAGGAACTGGGAATACAGTTTTGTTGTATGTCATTTTACTGAAGACAGCTTTGCATCGTAAACCCATTGACATTTGTGCTGCTACCATGTAGCTCACTGCACCACTCTAGATAATTCAGTTCAATTAAATTGATTTTGGACAGCTCAAAATCACAGATTTGCTTCAAAGGAATTTACAGTCTTTGCACATGTCCCGGAACCCTCTCATTGGCACAGGAAACCCCCCATCCAAAAACCCCTTTATCACCGAGGGAAAAGAAAGAAATCAGGGAGAGCTGTAATGGTAAAATATGTTATAACATAGTCTTATGCTAAAAGAGTGATAATTGACTGTATTGAAGTTTAACGTGTGAAAAGCAGAATGATTCAAAGTTTTCATTTGCAGCTGTGTCTCCCTTCGAACAAAGAAACTGTCTGTTACCCCATCTTAACCTTGGTTCCGGCGTGCCTCGGTGCCGGTCGGACCGCCTCCAGCAGAGACTCCTGGGTCAGCACCTCAAAGATGGATGGCTGCTCGGGGGCGGCAGTGGAGGTGAGGTGGGCTCCGGCCTCAGCCATGGCTGCTGCACAACAACAAGTGGACGGGTGGAAAACAACGTACTAATGTTATATTCGTGTCGGGTCGTCGTGGCGCAGGGGTTAGAGAAGGTGTGCTGGGAAGCACAAGGTTGGTGGTTCAAGTCCAGGCTGCCTGCTGAAGTGTCCCTGAGCAAGACACCTAACCCCTAATTGCTCCCCAGGCAAAAAGTTGAAAAAGCCATGGGTTTAAAATGTAATGTAAGTCGCTTTGGATAAAAGCGTCTGCTAAATGACTTGTAATGTAATGTAATATTCAAGTCGCAGAGCAAAGGATTGCTTTGTGTGACAGGTAAAATCTTAAGAGTCTGCTGTAATTCTGGTTAGTTTCAATAATTTAATTTAAAAGGATTTTCATTGCAGACTTTCCCTTTCAGATGGCACTACTTCCATTCTGATGAGCTCTGATAGAGTACTTCACTCTTTCATCCATTTCAGGGAAATAGACGATAAGATATCCTGGTCAGAAATTACACATTGAGTAGGAACCATAAAAACATTTGCTGGTTAATAATGTAATGGTAGCATTGGTATAGGTTTATGTACATTGCGCTATTTAAGACATTGCTGTGATCTTGGCTGGATTTACAGCTGTAATGGGTGTCCAATGTTTTGATCATTTGAGAAAAAACAATGTGAACCTGAAAGTTTTGATCTTGAACAACATTGACTTTAATTAGGACACTTTTGACCACAACTGTACTTTCGGTTTTCCAGGGCGTGCTTATCAGTGGGATGTTCAAGTTGCTGAATCCGAATTTACTCCTACATGTTCTTTTTCAGTTCTGCAACTTCTTACCCGTCATACTACACTTTCTATTTAATGTAAATGTCCTCCTTTTGTGGCACTATCACTTATTTCGCTCTATTTTGAAAGTATATTATTTATTTCCTCATATCCTCCCCATACCACCTTTTTCGCTAACTTGTTTACTTTCCAATTTCTGTAGATGCCAATGCTCACTATTTGTTTCCCCTAACTAACTAACACTAACAATTAGAGCTATTTCTATTATTGATTCATTGATTCAGTTGAAATAAAATTTATAGAAAACAGTAATGCTAACACTAACCCTAATGCCTCACAAGTTCTTAAAGCTCAAGGTGACATCTCCAAACTACTTGATAATTGAAAACAGAGAAACAGGAAACTGATCAATTATCAGTTCTAAATCTTATAGATTTTGACAGAGTGTCCCTCCTTCAAACAATAATTACATTACATTACATGTCATTTAGCTGACACTTTTATCCAAAGCGACTTACAATAAGTCCATTCAACCATAACCATAAGGACAACCATAGGGATACAAACTCAGAAGAGCAAGAAACAAGAAAGTGCAATTTCAGCAAATAAGCCAATTTGCAATTTGCAAAAAGGGGATGTTAACACGGAGTTGCCAAAGTTAGAGTCGGAGAATATTTTCCCGGAAAGAGAAGTAGTTCAGTCTTGTCGGGGTTGATTTTCAGATGGTGGGCGGACATCCACTGAGTGATGTCAGTCAGACAGGCAGAGATCCGTGCCACCACCTGAGTATCCGAGTGAGGGAAGGAGGGAATTAGTTGGGTGTCATCGGCATAGCTGTGGTAGGAGAAGCCATGCGAGCGAATGACAGCGCCGAGAGAGTTCGTGTAGAGCGAGAAGAGGAGGACTCTGGCAGTGTGGAGTTGCTCTGAGACAGCAAGGAGAGCAGTCGCTACGGAATGGCCTGCCTTGAAGCCTGACTGGTGGGGGTCAAGGAGGTTGTTATGGTGGAGATAAGAGGAGAGTTGGTTAAAGATCACACGTTCAAAAAATTTGGACAAAAAGGGAAAAACAGAGACTAGTTGTTTTATTCAGAAGGGTTGAGGGTAGGCTTCTTCAGGAGTGGGTTAACTCTTGCCTCCTTCAGAGAATTGGGAAAACAGCCAGATAACAGAGCATTGTTGATGAGACAGGTGAGGAAAGGAAGAAGGTCAGGAGAGATAGATTTTAGAACATGTGATAGAATGGGGTCAAGATGGCAGGTGGTCGGACGTTATTTGAGGTTAGAAAATGAAGATTCAATTCTGGATTGAAGAGATTTTGGCTGCGGAGATAGAAGCAGAGAAGAGATTGAGACGCAAGCAGGTCATCAGGTTGTTTATATTTATGCCATCTCCTTTCCGAGGCTCGCATGGTGGCTCTCACGGCACACACCGGTTCAGACAGCCATGGAGGCGGAGGAGATTTGCCGGCCCGTCGTTATGAAATAGTGAGAAGGAGTCAGTTGAAGGGAGAGCTGATAAAATAGAGGAGGCCAGAGAGGAGGGAGAGTGGGAGCGAATGTTGCGACGAACAGACTCCTTGTCTTTGTCCCGCTTGTCTTGACTACCACGAAAGACTCCCTTGTCTTTGTTCAGTGTGCGGCGAGGCTATGCAAACACTGAAGCTAATGCTTCACTCAACCTCTAGTTAAATACTCCCTCGTCAGTGGAAGTTGGCTACAGCTGCGCTGGCCACTCCCCCGTCGTTTAGGGGACAAAAAGCAGAAAGTCCTCAAAATGCAAAACAACAACCGCTTGACACTTTAATCAGTGAATAATCACCATGTGCTGTTTTGACAAACTGAGGGTTTAAGGATTCAAGTCTCTTGCTTCAGAAGAGAAGGCAAAACAGAGTTGGATCAGGTCAAACCTAGAAAAGTTAGGAGGGCACGCTAGGAGTTAACTTAATAGCAGAGTCAACAGCGAGAACTGGCACTAAAAACGGCAAGGGCTAAAGCAAACCAGCAATCAAATTAACTTAAGACAGTAGAATCAACAACAAATATAGCAGACTAGGTCGGTTTAAGGAAAAGATACGTAGTCCGATTTTAGGTCGCCTAGATGTCTGAAGGCTTTGTATTCGGGATGCACACTAATTAATAACACAGGTGTATGTCTAATGTCAAAGAAGCAAGTTTTACTGAAAAATCGACAATCAATTCAATGTAAAAAAGCCAATTCCTGAGCAGTAAACCTGGGGACTTTATGGCCCCTTGGAGGTCGGTGACTTGTTTTGGTAATCCAGCATAATCCTTGGTTTTGCTCTGTGCAGTTTGTAATGGAGCTTGTGCCTTTTGAAATCTGAGCGTGAATGACGCAATGATAAGGTTTGCACGAGGGAAAAACGTCCATATCATGGATAATCACTGATAAACATGATGTTCATTATCAGATCTATCTGGTGTGTCCAGATGCCGAGAACCAGCGTGGGGGTCTATTGTCTCCCTGCCTGACATCCTCATCCTCGTAAATATTCACCCGCAAACTCTTCATAAGCGGTTAACAGCCTTTATGTAACACCAAAGTCAGTGGAACAGATGGACGGAGGGATGCTAAAGGCTCCCTAGGGGTATTAGCGGGAAACAGGAGGGAGGGGGACAGAGGCACAGAGACATCAGACGAGCTGCCAGAGTTCAGTGGATGAGAGGAGACATTTGGCGAATGGACGGGGCTTAGAGGATTATTACTGACACAGCTAAACGCTCCGTCGGCATCGCCCCTCCTTCCTTGTTTCCCCACCTGCCCGTCATCTCCAGCTCTTCTCTGCCCAGCTGCCATCCAGCGGAGCGACAGGACAAGGATGCAGCACAGCGATGGTTGTGTTCTACATTAGCAGGGGAGGTGAGCTCAGAGAGAGAGGCCCACACATCAGGGAGGACATCGGTATCATTTGGACGGGTCGGTTTTACTCTTTGTCTTGAAAAATGTAACAATCTCATATCAATGATGAAAAAATATTGTGTTATGTTCCTTAGAAATACTGCACTTTCTAAAGTTTGTGTTGATAGAAGTTGTGAAGAAAATACTAACCTGCCATTCCGAAGCTGCTTATAGTGAATACAAAAAAATGCACTATATACAGTATGTTTCAGACAGGCCGGCTTGATTTAATCCTTTCTGTCGCTTTGCTTGGAATCGCTGTGATTACATAATCACATTCTGATGGGAGAGGGAGGCGTAAATCGGATGACAGTTACAGAACTGTAGCAGTTATGAGAAATAATTTTACGTGTTTGGTTTAAGATTTAACGTATTCTGAAAGCCTGTTTGATAAAAAAAAAAAGGTAGTAAATGAATATTTCCTTCCCAGAAGTGTTTGAGACTTTAAATCTAAAGTTGAGCTCAAACGTTGCTCGCTTTCTTATTTTCAGGCTGACTACGAGGCTCTACAAATAGGACAGTGGCATCAAACTACAGAGCTTCATTCAACTTCCCACACGTTAACCACACGGCCGCCCTCCCTCCTCTCGCTTATAATATGCGTCTCCTGTTACTGGCCCCTGTCATCTGCCTTTTTGCCTTGTTATTCCTACCGTCCCTTTTCCCATCCGCCGATTGCTCCCGGTTGTGTCCACCACGCTGTGTTTGCTACGAGAATTCAGACGCAGTGGACTGCCGCTCCTGCAGGCTGGAACATGTCCCCAGGGGCCTCCCGCACGGCACCTGGCTACTGGAGCTGGGCGGAAACAACCTGAGCGAGATTGGCACTCAAGCCTTCACCGGACTCTGGTCCCTGAGGGTGCTGGTTCTGACCGACAGCCAGATACATGAAGTGCAACCACAGGTAGGAACGGGGGGTCATGTGAAAGGTCACAGCTCAAGGTCGTCCCTTCAATCAGAGGATTTGGCTGTTCGATCCCCAGCTCCGCTAGTCCACATGTGGATGGTAATGGTATGAGTGTTGGTTGCTGATGGGCTGGTGTCACTGTGTATGGAGCAAGGATGGGTGTAAATGGGTGATTGATGACAGAGTAGTGAGCTTTGAGTGGTCGGAGGACTAGAGAAGTGCCGGACAAATACAGTTTATTTACCCTTTAGAAAATTAAGAACAGCTGAGCTACGAACCAGTGGAAATGCTAGTTGATTTGAAAAGAATGAAAAGGTAAAGGTTTAACAGGAGAAGAAGTACGATGATGGAGGAGAACGTGCAGATATTAAGAATTGAAGGGAAGAAGATCTGGAGTCCACTGGTATCACAGTGTGAGGGACGGTGAGAGGGAAGTAGAAAGGACCATACTTGTGTCTGTACAAACCAAAAGGAAGGTCAATACTTAAATGCATGCTTCTCTTTCTCTTTGTCTTTCCACAGGCGTTTTTCTCTTTGTCCTTCCTGGAGAAGCTGGACCTCAGCTGGAACCAGTTAACCGCTCTACCTGTTGACTTCTCAACCAGTCTATCCGGCCTCAGAGAGCTGCGACTGGAGCACAACAACTTACACCATTTATCTGGAAACAGGTACCAGTCGGTCCATCAAAATACAATGGAAGTCCATCTTTCAATCTTTGCTATAATCTGTATTTTTATTAAACTCCTTCCAGCTCCTCAGAACTGGATTTGTTCAAATTTGAACTGGGAGGGACGAATGGGCATACAACTTAATACATTGGGATGTAGCAATTTCATGTTTGTAATGAAAAGTCCATCCATCTCTAAAACAAAAAGGAACTTACTGAATTACAGACGTCTCTTAATACATCCACAAACAAACGTTGGTGTAATTCAATCCAAGGCGGCGCCATCTGTCCAAAAAGCACAAGGGTTTTGTCCCTTTGTTTCTGTACTCTGGTTTCCATCAGCTTTATTTGTTATGTAGCCTAATAGCGTCTTCAAGCTAATAGTTGATTTTTCAGATCAGCATCTTAACTTTGACTGGTACTCCCATAACGTAGTTTGTGGCTGTCTGTAATTTAAAATAATGAAACACTCAAACAGACAAACATAGCGATTAGCTAGTAACACTGGCCAAAAATCCGGACCCGTTAGGGACCAATAAATAGCTGAAAGAGACCAGGAATTGCACCAAACACGATAACAATAGGACTTTGCCAACTCCTCGGCCATGCATCGTCTTATTCACCCCCTCATTCATCAGAGCTAAGAAGCCCACAAATCTCCCAGCATCAAGTTAGTGGCGTACTCATCACATGTGGAATGACCCTGTAATTGTCTCTCCTTCCTGTCCGTTAGCTTTGAGCATCTGGACAACATAGAGAGGCTGGACCTCAGCCACAACCAGCTGGTGGCGGTTGGCTTCGGGGTGTTCAGGGGCCTCTCCAGGCTCAGACAGCTTTACCTGCGCAACAACAGGCTGACTGTGTTGCAGCACGGGAGCCTGGATATGCTGCCGGGACTAGAGGTGCAATAGATGAGAAATCAACTGTGTGCATGTACTGCAGGTTTACTGCGTGGCTGTGGGTCTGATTACCCGCCTCTGTCCAGGTGCTCCAGCTGAGCAACAACAACATCTCACGGATCGATAACGATGCTCTGGCGCCGCTCTACAGCCTGGCCGTCCTTGCTCTGGATGGAAACAACCTGCAACGCCTCAAGTTCAAGACCTTCATCTGCCTTCATACGACGGCTACACACATCCAGCTTTCAGGTTTCCAGTATCTATACTACTTTATATTGTTGACCAAGTGAAGAGACACCACTAGAGCTCACAATAGGAATGTGTTTATTCACTGCAGTTAAGATAAAAAAAAAAAAGCATGTTGCTGCCACCATGAAAAATTCTCATTTTAATGAGAAACGTTCCTCGTTTTCATGTTATATCATATCATCTCCTCCAAGGAGTGTGTGTGTGTGTGTGTGTGTGTGTGTGTGTGTGTGTGTGTGTTTGTGAGTGATTGACCAACTGACAGTGCACCTGTGTGTCTGTCCTCGACTAAGCTCGCATTCTGGGGCAGGAAGCTACGCCACATTCTCATGGATGAATCCCATTTTCCTCACCGATTTCTACTGTGCAATTGACTGCCTCCTTTGCAGACACACCTGGTGGAGATCTTTACTCTGCTAAATACTCCTTCATAATAATGACGTATGCATTGTCATCATTAGAGATAAATTCAGCAAATGCTTCCGTTCGAAAAGACATTTTTCTTTTCTCTTTCTCAACATGTCTTTTCTACCTCGACTAAAAGACTAACACATTGTAGTACTTAAATTGTACTTATAAGGCCACTTCGCATTATATCCTGAGAATGTTTCCTTTAATTCACATTGTGTTACAAAGCTACAGTACTGAATTAACAAAAGGTATTTACATTTTCCACGACAGGTCCACATCGATACATAAGAAGACTAAATAAACCAATAAACCATCAATATAAATGCTTTACCTAAACATGCCGGAAAACAGAATATTGAACAATTTAAGTCTAGATGAAATCAAAAATGCTCTTTAAACTCTTTAAAATCACATTCTAAGTATGTACAGTGTATATTTGTGTCTGTGTGTGTATTTAAATCCTTCTAGCAGCTGTACACACATTAGGTTTACCTTTCTTACATCTCTCTTGCTTTCACATATGGAATATGAAACATTGAAAGAATTAAAGTGAACTCATAATCCCCTACGGGTCAGCGCACTCCGAGCCAGTTCTCCTAAACCTCTGTTGTTGCGCCGCCAGGCAACCCGTGGAGCTGCGACTGCGACCTGCACCGCGTCTTCAGCAAGATCCTGCACGTCCGCCACCTCCACGTCGACGACTACCGAAACGTGACGTGCCAGGAGCCGCCGCAGCTGGCCGGCGCCTCGCTGGCCTGGGTGGACAGCCGGCTGTGTGTGGCCGAGACTGCCACCGTGCTCGTCATCACCGGTACTGTACTGGTCACCGTGGCGGCGGCTCTGGTGATGGCAGAGAGGACCAGGAAGAGGAACAGCGGGAAGAACTGGGACGCCGAGGCCGAGAATCAAACGAATAGCTGACAACGTGGAGACCGCGTGGGACTGGAGGGTGAATAAACTCCCAGAATCCTCTAGTTAACTTCATGATTACAATTATTAATAGATACCATTCCGCTGAAAAGTAACAATCAAAGCAGACCACCGTAAGCCAAGTGAAGGAATTCAGAAATAGAGCAGAGACCACAGTCATACTATTTCAAATATTGTTAAAATAATGGTCCCTAGTGTTTCATTATGTTCTGTCTCTCGGTTGACTATACATAATGGACGATTAAAGCAGTCTTGCTTACTTGAACTTTATTGGTAAGCAGTCATCAATACTCTTCCATAGTACAGTTATCCGGGCCGCTCCGCGTGTGTGCTGCACCCTCTAAATCCGTCCCCCCTACAACAGTACTACAATAAACGACCCTATTGTTACACCTAGTAACGCATTAAAGTCTATCATTAGATTCCAAATACCAGGCATCCAATTGGAGTGTCTAATCTGCCATACCCCCTGATGACAACGTCAGGACTAAAACAACAAATTAATCTCCTCATGCTAAATCAGTGGTGTGACCCTCTAATATCATAGCTGGTGGAATCCGTTTGATTCTAGCCAGCGGACTCGGCCGTATTGCGGCTGAGTGTTGGCTAGCTCGGCAGTGTTCCGGCTCGATGCGGCCAGATGTGAGCCGGCTTTGGCCCATTTTATTTATGCCAGATCTGGCCCAGGTGTTGTTGTTACAGATATGGCCCTATTCTGGCACAGACATGGCCACTGGGTTTATTGCCAACCAGTACTAAAACAGATTCTGGCCCATTGATGGCTGCCAAACCTATACCAAATCGGCATTATAGAATTGGGCCTATTCTGGTTGACACATGGCAGCCGGGTTTATCGGCCAGCAACTCTGAAACAGGTTCTGGCCCGTAGATGGCTGCCAAACATGGGTCAAATCTGGCATTATAGAATCGGGTCCCCCCTCCTAAATACCTGATCCTTCTGCAGTCCTATCTTTCTACGTTCCGCTGTAAACCAGGATTTGTTGTTGTTATAGCTCACCCTGGTGCATGATGGTATACAGCTGTCCTCACAGGAGACAAAGTTAGAAGTCACAGCCTCTGAACTCATTCAGACAGTTGGTGGGAGTCCTGAAAACATCAAGTCTGTGCAGTCCAGGCACGCCCGAAGATCCTCCAGCGCCTCGCTGATCCACTTCTTGAATTTCCTCACCACAGGTCTGCAGAACTTTAGTTTCTGCCTGCATGCAGGAATCAGATGGACCATGACCTAGTCAAGTCAAGTCATTTTATTTTGTATAGCCCATTATCGCAAATTACAAATTTGCCTCAGAGGGCTTTACAGTCTGTACACATACAACATCCTCTGCCCCGAAACCCACAATCGGCACAGGAAAAACTCCCCAAAAAATGAAAAAACCCTTACAAGAGGGAAAAAAGGGAAGAAACCTTAGGGAGAACGTCAGAGGAGGGATCCCACTCCCGGGATGGGCAGACTACAATGGATGCCATGTGTACAGAATGAACAATGTATAATACATGCAATTCCTATGACAGAAATGATAGTAATGAAGTAGTTGTGAGTAGTAAGCCAGGCGCACAGCAGGACCACTGCAGGGACAACCACCATCAGATAGAACCACAATCCACAGAAGCCTGTGGGGAGGGAGAGCACAGAGATTTTAGGAGAGGGTAATGTCGGTTTATGAGTAAAGTAATATGATTAATATCTAAAATAATGATGATGATGATGGCAGCAGCAGGCGTCAGCATGGCCACGGTAGGTGTCAGGACCAGGGTCCCGAAGGAACCACGATCTACGGAGACCTGATAGGGAAGAAAGCACAAAAAAAACTCCCGGAAAGAAGCTGAATTAGTCATGTGCATTAATAAAACTTGAATTATGGTAGAACGAGAGCGTGAGAGAGGAGCTTGGTGTGTCCTAAGAATTCCCCCGGCATTCTAAGCCTATAGCAGCTTAACTAAGGGCTGGTCCGGACTAACCTGAGCCAGCCCTAACTATAGGCAGAATCAAAGAGGAACGTTTTAAGTTTTACTTTAAAAGAGTTGACCGAATCTGCCCCCCGGACTGAAAGTGGAACCTGGTTCCACAAAAGAGGAGCTTGATGACTGAAGGCTCTGGCCCCCAGCCTACTTTTTAAAACCATAGGAACAACAAGTAACCCAGCATCTATGGAGCGCAGTTGCCTTGTAGGGCAATACGGTGTTACAAGCTCTTGAAGATACAACGGTGCCTCACCAGCAAGTGCCTTGTAGGTGAGGAGAAGTACCTTAAAATCTATTCTTGATTTAACAGGGAGCCAGTGCAGAGAAGTTAATACAGGAGTGATATGATCCCTTTTCTTAGTTCTTGTTAATACACGTGCTGCAGCATTCTGAATCAACTGGAGAGGCTTAAGAGATTTACAAGAGCAGCCTGATAACAAAGAGTTACAGTAGTCCAGTCTGGAAGTGACAAACGCATAAACTAATTTTTCTGCATCACTTTGAGACAGGAAGTTCCTGATTTTTGATATGTTACGTAGATGAAAATAGGCAGTCCTTGAAGTCTTCTTTATATGCGAGTTGAAGGTCATATCCTGGTCGAAGAGAACTCCCAGATTCCTGACGGTGCTGCTGGGTACCAGAGCAATTCCATCCATAAAAACTGTATCACGTGACAGCTGGCTTCGAAGGCGCTCTGAGTTTAGCATCAGGAAGTTGCCGGTCATCCAAGTTTTGATGTCTCCAAGACATTCTTGTCTAACTAACTAACTGGTCCGTCTCTTCTGGCTTGATTGACAGATACAGTTGGGTATCGTCTGCATAACAATGGAAGTTTATGCGGTGTTTCCTGCTAAGATCGCCCAAAGGAAGCATATAGAGGGTAAATAAAATCGGTCCAAGTACAGAACCTTGTGGGACTCCGTGACCAACATTGGTGGTCTTTGAGGATTCACCGTTTACAAGCACAAACTGGGATCAGTCCGATAGGTAGGATTTAAACCAGCTGAGTGCAGTTCCTTTGATACCAATTAAATGTTCTAGTCTCTGCAACAGGATACAATGGTCTATGGTATCAAATGCGGCACTGAGGTCCAGCAAGACAAGAAAAGAGATGAGTCCTTGGTCCGATGCAAGTAAAAGATCATTCGTAATTTTCACCAGTGCTGTTTCTGTACTGTGATGCACTCGAAATCCTGACTGGAAATCCTCGAACAAACCATTGTTTTGTAGAAAGTCACATAATTGATTTGCGATTTCTCAAGGATCTTAGAGAGGAACGGAAGATTAGAGATAGGTCTGTAGTTAGCCAACACCTCTGGAGCAAGAGTAGGTTTCTTAAGAAGAGGTTTAATTACAGCTACCTTGAAGGACTGTGGTACATGTCCTGTCAACAAAGACAGATTCATAATATCTAATAAGGATGTGCTAACTAAAGGAAAAACTTCCTTAAGCAGTTTGGTCGGAATCGGATCCAAGAGACAGGTAGAAGATTTAGACTTTGAAAATAAAGAAGTCAGTTGATCAAGGTTGATGGAAGAGAAGGCATCCAAACAGGCATCAGGGCCCACTGCTGCATCCAAGCTTCCTACATCGGAGGACAGGTCGGCACTGGTTGAAGGCAGGAGACCATCAATTTTCTCTTTGATAGTCAGAATCTTATCATTGAAGAAGTTCATGAAGTCGTTACTAGTGAGGTCCAAAGGGATACACGGCTCGACAGAGCTGTGACTCTCTGTCAGTCGGGCTACAGTGCTGAAGAGAAACCTGGAGTTGTTTTTATTTTTCTCTATTAATGATGAGTAATAAGATGCTCTTGCGTTATGGAGAGCCTTCTTATACGTTTTAAGGCTGTCTTGCCAAACTAGCCTAGATCCTTCTGATTTGGTGGAACGCCATAATCGTTCAAGTTTCCGCACAGTTTGCTTTAGGTTACGTGTTTGAGGGTTATACCACGGAGCAGACTTCCTTCTTGTTGCTATTCTTTTTTCCAGAGGAGCAATAGCATCCAGCGCCACTCTCAAAGAGCCTGTAGCAGTATCGACAAAATTATCGATCTGGGACGGACTGATAAACTGACCTAGTGAGAGTGCGCAGCACAAGGGACGGCGTGATAAGCCCTGCTTGCTGTGGTGTAACAATGATCCAGCGTGCGCTCCTCTCTGGTTGGGTTTTTAATAAACTGTTTGTATTTAAGAAGTTCATGGTTGAGATTAATTTTGTTTAAAGTCCCCAAGGACAATAACTAAGGAGTCCGGATTGTTCCGCATCTGGTCGGCGAGTGTCCGCTGTGCCTGCTGCACGTTGCCTGTTGCCGTCGTGGACACACACCAAGATGAATAAAGCTAACTCACGGAGGGAATACAAAGGTTTACGGTTTGCGATAAAAAGATTCCAGATCAGAACAGTGTTGAAGAATCACTCCTACGTTGTTGCACCAGCTGCGGTTCGCTCTGAGCAGCTGTGCGAGAATCCCGTTTTTGGAGTCGCGCAACCGCGCCATCTCGTTTCTTTCTCCTTTTTGTTTCACCTCGTGAGTAAAGGTGAGCGCACCTTTGATGAAAATGTCCAGTAATTCCACAGTAGAAACTTCCAATCTTTCCACCACAACAAAACCAATAGTTAACATGTCCACACATAAAAAATCAACCTATGAGCCCTCCGTGTTTACACTCAACCCTTTTCTCTGCGAAAAAAAAGCGTAGTTTGATTACGTATAGTGAATAGACCTTCCGGTAAAGGAATAGGACTTTTAGATGGATAGATACTTTATTGATCCCTCAAGAGGGAAATTTTGGTATCACAGCAGCATGTACAGGGAAGAAAATAGAATAAAAAGATACACATTATATACAATATAATAAAGAGAAATATTAAATTAAATTAAGTAAACTGAAACAAAAGAATAACCTTCCAAAAGAGACAATAATAATTTGTAAAAGGAGAAGAGAAAGAGGAAAGAGCAGCAACATAACAGCAGTACAGGGTTATTATTGTCATTATTTAGCCTGGGATGATTTATTGTAGAGTGTTATTGCACTGGGCAGGAATGATCTCCTGTATCGGTCCTTGTGACAGCGGAGCTGAAGTCTGTTGGAGAAGGTGCTCCGCTGTCCCTGTAGCAGGTGGTGGAGGGGGTGGTCAGGATTATCCAATATGGATAACAGTTTCTTCAGTGACCTCCCCTCCACCACCTTATTTTGAAAAGGAAGGTTTATGTGTGAATACGAGCTTGACAGTACGGCTACGGATCTCGTTACGGACGGATGCACATTCATTCTTTTACATAAATATTGTAATTACACTCACATCTACGGGCAATTGAGGGTTACCAATCCCCAGAGCATGTCTTTGGACTGTCGGAGGAAACCGGAGTTCCCCGGAGAAAATCCACGCAGACAAGAGAATGTGCAGAATCCACACAGAAAGGCAACCCGTTGTTATAAATCCAAATATTCATTCCCCAAGACCACCAACCAACATTCACTTTACAGGGTAGGAATCATGTGTCTGTAAATTAGAACAGTGTCATCTTAACCATTTCTACCTTTGTTACTTGGGTTCTCCTGCACCTTGGTGGGGTAACTTACAACATTAATACAAATATTTTCGTTAATACATTTTTGTGGTATATAATCCATTACCACCTTAATTTAGTCTTTTCCATATGTAACATGTGTGGGAAGTGGAAAAAGACAACTCGACTAAATAAAATCCATTCATTGCTTTCATAACTTTTTCAGCGCCTCTGCTCGCTCTGTAAAATGCCATGTGATTTTATTCTTATTTTGTTCCTTAATACACAGATACATTTTTTGATGCGTAGCTCAATATGCAAATTGACAGACATATAACTAATAAAAGTCCTAAAAAATGTTTTCTAAAAAACGTTAAAAAAATATTAATGAACGTGAGAAGTAGAAGCATGAAGTTCTGAACATTAAAACGCAAAACAACAGAATTTGGTTCACAAAAATGTATGCTGTAATCCGTTGATAATATAAAATTGCCTGCAGTAACACAAATGGCAAATGAAACATACAAATCAGTCACACTTGTATTTCAACAGTGAACAGGGCGATTTAAGGTTGGGTAATGTTACAATATCAACAGCGGGCAACGTGCCTTAGATTACACCCTTCCAATGAATAACCAGCTTAACGTAGTTTATGTGAGTGACCTTTGAGTTTTGTTCTCAGAATAATATAATAATAATTTGATATGGTAAAAAGGCTAAAGGGGATTCTCATCCGTTTGTGTTTTCATGTGGACTTTTAGAATTCCACCTTGTGTGAAAGTTGTAGGTTTCTTCCCTATGTGACAGTTATTGTGTCTCTTCAGGTGTCCACTTCTAGAGAAACATTTGCCACACTCTGAGCAGCTGAAAGGTTTCTCCCCTGTGTGACATATCATGTGTTTCTTCAAATTTCCACCTTTAGCGAAAGATTTACCACACTCCGAGCAGCTGAAAGGTTTCTCCCCTGTGTGACATCTCATGTGAGTCTTCAGATCTACACTTGTAGTGAAAGATTTAGCACACTCCGAGCAGCTGAAAGGTTTCTCCCCTGTGTGATATCTCATGTGAGTCTTCAGATTTCCACTTTTAGTGAAAGATTTATCACACTCCGAGCAGCTGAAAGGTTTCTCCCCTGTATGATACCGCATGTGTGTCTTCAGACTTCCACGTTCAGCGAAACATTTACCACACTCTGAGCAGCTGAACGGTTTCTCCCCTGTGTGACATCGCATGTGTCTATTCAAATGACCACTTTTAGTGAAACATTTACCACACTGTGAGCAGCTGAAAGGTTTCTCCCCTGTGTGACATCTCATGTGTGTCTTCAGACTTCCACTTTTAGTGAAACATTTACCACACTGTGAGCAGCTGAAAGGTTTCTCCCCTGTGTGACATCTCATGTGAGTCTTTAGAGCTCTACTTTGAGTGAAACATTTACCACAACGGGAGCAGCTCAAAGCTTTCTCCCTTGTGTGACATATCATGTGTCTCTTCAGATGATCATTTACAATGAAACATTTACCACACTCTAAGCAGCTGAAAGGTTTCTCTCCTGTGTGACGCCTCATATGTATCTTCAGACCTCCACTTTGAGAGAAACATTTACCACAATCCAAGCAGCTGAAAGGTTTCTCCCCTGTGTGATATTTCATGTGAGTCTTTAGACCTCTACTTTGAGTGAAACATTTACCACACTGTGAGCAGCTGAAAAGTTTCTCCCTGGTGTGACATTTCAAGTGTTTCTTCAGACTTCCACTCACATTGAAACATTTTCCACACTGTGAGCAGCTGAAAGGTTTCTCTGATGTGTGGGTCATCATGTGCCTTCTACGCTTTTTAATGCAACCAAATGTTTTGTTACATTCAGAAGAGAGCAAAGGTTTCTCACTTGTTCTACATCTTGAATCACTGACAAAATTGTCACCATTATTATGAGAGTTTAAACCTGACTGAGTTTTTTTGGTCTCATTCCAGTCATCACTGTCCTCAGTCTCAGAAGACTCTCCAGTCTTCTCATCAGTATCTGTTTCTGGAGGACTAGCTGGACCTGGGCCTCCACAGTTCTCCCCATCACCTTCTTTCGCCATCTGTTCAGTTTGTCTCTGATTAAGCTGCGAGAATTGAGCTTCCACTTTATCATCTTCACTTTTCACAGGAGTGAATGAGACCTTCATGTCAGCCTCTTCCAGCTGCTCCTTTTTAATGTGGGGGTGCTCTGGATCCTCCTTCTGTTCTTCTTTAAGCACAAACAACTGCTGGGGGTCTATGGATAATAATAATCAAAACACACAATATAGTTAATCAACTAAATTATTAATTATTACCACTTAGCTAGTTCATTCTTTCATGCTGTGACTATTACTGTACAGGTGTTAATCTCAAAGACGTTAAAACCTATTTGGAAAAGATCATCCCCTTGAACTTGGGAAATATTGTGGATCAGAAAAAGAAATATAATGGAAAGTATTGTGTAACAATCAATTTATGATACAACTACAGCAATTTACCGCCTGAATATTCTAAGCAATTCGTCACATGTTGACAATGTAGAGGACAATTTGCATGAAAACTAAAATATATTATGTGAAAATACATTGTCATGTTGTATTGTCTTTGTGCCCCTGATCCCTTCTACTAAAGTGTACCAAAGTACACTAGGCACAACATCATTTAAAATAAAGTACATACTGAACTATTTGCTTATTGTGTCTCTGACCACTTGTATCTTACATGTAGGTGTTGTGAACAGGTTATGAAATCAAAGGCATTGAATGAAGTCACTTTTTCTGGGTCCTTCCCATTCCTCCAGGTTCAGTATCCATTGACGTATTGGCCTCAACAGCTCTCATCATCACTGTGGTTCAATAATTGTCTAGGGTCACTTATGGGAAACCCACGCTAGTTGTGAAGGTATTCTGTTTTCTATTTAAACTGTTTGGTATTTATTTTCGGGGATTAGATACATGCATAAACAATTTTGAAACTGGAATATAACATACTGAAGAGTATAATTGTTTTTCCTTTTTTTTCAGCATGCGCACAAAATATCTACGTGTGAAAAACAATGCCTAGAATTTTGGCCACAGTAAAAGACTGTCAGCTTTTGGACATTGTGTGTAAGTAGCGTGGGACGTATTTGGCTCGTAGGAATGTAAAGACCACTGTAGGGCCAAAACCGGTGTGGTTACAATAGGTTTTTAAGGCTGGACGCGGCGTCAGGATTTAAATTAACCTAGCCAGCTCCTTATTTATGTGAAACTTGTAATAAATCAGAGGATTTTTTCTTGGATTAAATATTTTAATTTTAAGCAACAGATTCGGACAGTGACGAGTGACAAATGGCGTGTCCTTTTCAACAACTTTAAGCCAATAAGAAGCAACTTTTATGTGTCATAGAAGCTATATAACCGTCATGTACGTCTTTGTTCTTTGAGCCGTTTGAACTGGAACATAAAGGAATCCTTATGGTAATGGTAAATGGACTGTACTTGTATAGCGCTTTTCTAGTCTTCTGACCACTCAAAGCGCTTTAACACTACATGACATCATTCACCCATTCATACACTGATGACAGGAGAACCATACACAGTGACACCTGCCATCAGTAACTACCATTCACACACTGTAGTCGCAGCTACAGGAGCAATGTTGAGTTAAGTGTCTTGCCCAAGGACACAACGACATACGGGTTAGCCGGGCCTGGGATCGAACCCACAACCCTCTGATTGGAGGACGACCGTGCTCCCCACTCACCCACAGTCGCCCAATGGAGCCAAATCCAGGTCAAACATTTGGTAATTTGAAAATTAAAATTAAAATTTTGGTCTTATTGATTGAAAAATACAACAATGCATTTAAAATAAAAATAGGTAGACAAAAAGTATTTTGGGCTTGAATATAGTTTTGACCATATAAATAGATTAATTCTTTTGACCCTCGCTGTATTATATATTACGGTTGCAGATTATATATTTTCAGATTCAAAGCTTATATTTTCAAGTTTCAAATATTCTTTGACTTTCTGATCAAATTTTCAGATTCAGACTAACCCTGACCTGGCGTAGGGGACGGGCATCAGCTGAGAGGGGCAAAATTATATTCAACCCAAAAATACTTTTTGTCCATTTATTTTTCTATTTTGAATAACATAGCAAACTATCCAGTAAAACGATTTATAGAAATAATTGTGTAATGTTTTCAGGTGATTTAAAGATGTTAAAGTAAGCGTTAACTCATTACATTTCGAGTCAAATACTGGTTTAATTCTAAAAGTTAAAATTCATACTACACACCCACATGTTACACACCTCATTACAAGTTAGGCCCCCCCTAACTTGTAAAGGTTTCACTTCCAGGAGTTTAAAGCCGTTACCTTATGAGCGCTTCGCTCAGCGTGAAGAGAGAGAGAACCAACCTGCTCTTTGTATGCGGACCTCCGGGTTCAAAACAGCGTGCAGACGTTTCTTTAGTCGCTCGTTGTCCTCTTTTAATCTAGAAGTTTCCTCCTCGTACTCTGCTATCGTTCTTTCAAACAGGCCAAATATCTCTTCAGCAGAACCAGTGAGTCGCTGCTTCAATAAACATCTCAGCATTTGGACTTTAAACATCTTCACTGAATCACAGACACGCTTCCTCCAGATAAACTCCGTTATACTCGGACTAGCGCTGTGTTGCTAACTTCGGTCTGTTTCCAGCTAGCATGCTAAGATAACTCCAATAGTTTAGCATGCTACCGGGAGATGATTGAGAGGAAACAAAATCCAGAATAAAAAGGTGAGAAGCTGAAATTCCGTCATAGGTTTATCCAGACGTCCAGAGACTCTTGTGGATCAGGACTGATGGAAATACTTGATCAACGTAACAAAGACACTGCTGATTCTACGACCGATCGAGCATACTTTCTCGGAGATCAACATCCGGGTCGTCTGCAACTTATAGGGCAACCTTCAAAATAAAAGTTTAGAGAGGTCGTTATTTCCATCTTTTATTACTTTCCATCTTTCACATACGTAACAGATGTTGACAAGGAGTGGCAGTAGTCAACTCAAGCTATTGTTAGAAAACAATAGCTTGAGTCTCCTTCAGCAACAAAACAAACAATCATCATTTAATTGCATTCTGGTCATTTTCTACACCTAACTACAGCCAAAACAACCACATATCAAAAGCACGTTAGGGCTGAAGGATTCTGTTGGCAACGTTACCAGATAAAAGTGTCAGAGAACCTAACATGGAGGTAACGAAATGACTAAACCAAAGATAGTGTGTGTTCCATTGTCAGATCAAGACACAAATATTTCCCCCCTTAAAGTGAAGCAGAATGGTACAAAGTATGGCGAAGCCAACTGTCCAAATATCCTGACTACAGCGATGTGACGACAATTAAGGCCCAGAAAACCCTTTGTTGTCTCCTGGGAAAAAATCAACCAGGAAATGTGGTGGAAAAGATTGATTTGTAATAATTTCTTAAATCTACCACAATCTATATCTATCTATCTATACTTTAATTTATTGGATTCTAGCCTATAATCTTGCTCTAGCCTACATCTTGCTTTCCTAAGGCAAGGGCAACTTGTCGCTGTAATAAGATCATTTATAGTCAAAAGTTTGGTTCATCACATTTGGATCCACCAATTTGCCTGGATGGACACATGGAATGAATTGATACTCGCTATTGTAACACTCCGGGTATAGTTTTCTAGAATGAATATGCTTGACTCTGGGCTAGTATCAGATGGTTATAGGTATATCTAGAGAGCCTTAAGGAATGACTGTCAGCAGAGAAAGGCCACACAATAAAAACATAGGAATCAGAGAGTAGAATTAGTATGAACTATATTGTAGAAATTAACAGAACAGAACATACCATGTGTGGACATCAGTGGTATGAGTACTGTTGCATGCTAGGTGTGTGATTGTGTGTGTAGGGCCTTTCAAAGTGCATCACAGAACAATTAGTTTTGACACCAGTAGGCCTGTCGCGTTAATCAATATATTGACTTTTTCGCACACTATATGGAAATAAGCATGGTCATTTGTGGTGCTGCGATATATTATATTCACTTTTACCTTACATTTTACACCCACAGGTGAAGAAAAGGTGTTAATCCATTGTGTGATAAAGTGTATTTTTTCTTGACATCTACAGCCAGTTTGGATAAACAAGTCCAAATGGACCTGAGAGAGGAAAGACAATTAATAAGGTCTGTGACTTCCAACTCTCACTGGAACTGTTCACAGCTGACGTGTGTGAAGCCATGGTTCTCTGTAGGAAAACAATGGATTGCCTATTCCGGCTAGGGAATGTGTCCTTACCCCGAGTGAAGGAGTTTGTGTTGAAAGGAGCCAGTTGAGGTGGTTTGGGCATCCGGTAAGGATGCCCCCATCCGGGTGAGGGGAAGATGGAGTGTCAGTTTGGCCAGAGAATTGGAGCAGCGAGGGCGGTACTGCGCTCGCTTTACCGCACCGTTGTAACAAAAGGAGATCTGAGCCTGAAGGAAAAGCTCTCGATCTTCTGGTCAATCTTTGTTGATAGCCTCACCTGTGATCATGAAGGACGGGTCATGACCCAAAGGACTAGGTAACAGTACAAACGGCCAAAATGGGTTTCCTCAGGAGAGTGGCTGGCCTCATGCATAAGAAAGGGAGTGGAATTGCTATTTTCTCTTAAATGCAAGCAGAGGGCCTTTGGTCATTTCACTTCATTTAAATATGTGGCTCTCACATCCACACACGATTTATTCCTGGACATTTCTAGACCACCTAAATACTGTGCAACCTTCTTTGACGAGTTTAGTGAACTGTTGTCTATAGCATGTATTGAATTTGACTGTATTGTTATTGTTGGTGATTTCAATATCCATGTTGATAATCCCCAGGACAGAGGGTCCATAGAACTATGTTGTGTCCTTGATAACTATGATCTGACTCAGCATGTGACAGGACCCACCCACAACAGGGGGGACACTCTCAACCTAATCATCACCAAAATCTAAACATTTCCAAGGTTGTTGTGACTGACGTTGCACTCTCTGATCATTTCTGTGTTTTCTCCTTGCACACAAATGTCCAGACCAAGGTTGTGAAGAAGCGTTACATCACTGAAAGCACCAGTGAACTATTCAGACAGAGGTTTTCCTCCACACCGGCTCTCTCCTGCATCTCTAGACAGCTTCAATTCCAAAGTAGAAAATATTATTGATGACAATGTACCCACTAAAGTAAAAGTTGTCCCAAGTAAGCAAAGATCTCCGTGGAGAAATGCCCCGCTGGCCAGAAAAGAGAAAAGAGAGTGTCGGAAGGCTGAAAACAAATCTCCAGGTCTACTGTGACATATGTAAAGACAGACTTCGTAATTATAATTCTGAACTTAGAAATGCAAGACAGGCCTTCTTCACTGACATAATAACTAAAAATAATACACACGCACCTTATTTGCTACAGGCTAACAAACCCTCCAGTGTCAGTGGCTGCTGAGCTCCAATCCACCTGGGCATGATTGAATTCGCTTCCTTTTTTACTGATAAAATTCAGACAATTAAACAAGCAGTCAGTGCCTTCATATGTTGTATCCCAATCTCAGAATAACATCTGTTCAAACACCATGACACAATTTCATTCAATCAACCATACAGGTCTAGATGACATTATACAACATCTCAAGTCATCCTCCTGCTCCTTAGATATTCTTCCAACACACTTATATCTCAAAAAATATCTCAAACTGCATGGCCATCAATCTTCTAAAAATTGTAAACACATACCTCTTCTCAGCACTTAAAATTGCTTAAAATTGTTATTAAACCATTCCTAAAGAAGGCTAATCCAGACGCCACAACAAGGAAAAATTATAGGCCAGTATCTAACCTTCTTATTTTTTTTAAAAAGCGTTTTTTCAACACTACTTGACCGCAAATAACGGTTTTGATGCCTTCCAGTCAGGCTTTTGACAGCACCACAGTACTGAAACTGCTCTTGATAAGGTTTTCATCGAGATCCACTTAAACACATACAATGGCCGAATTTCGGTTTTAGTTTTACTGTATCTCAGCGCAGCATTTGACACGGTTAACCATGACATACTACTGGATAGACTAATCAACTAGGTGGGACATCTCTGGAACAGAACTGGTTTGAATCCTACTTGAAAGACCGGAAATACTTTTTGTCTGTAGCTAATTACACACCAGAGCTGAAGAAAATTATATGTGGTGTCCCCCAAGGTTCAATACTGGAGCCCCTTCTGTTCAACATCTACATGCTTCCATTGGCTCAGGTTATGGAAAACAACAAAGTGTGTTATCATAGTTATGCAAATGACACACAAATCTATATAACTATATCACCAGGGGTGTCACAAACGGGTAGGCAGAGGCAGGACTCAAACGCAGAGTTTCACAAAAACAATACTTTTAATAAAACCAAAAACCAAAATTCTAAAACACCAGGGAGGGGAAAAAAACGCAGACACGGACGGGGACCAGGAACCCACGAATCACAGGAACAGGATTGAGGATTGAGAAGACATGAAGACTTACATTCAAGACATTCAAACATTCAATGACGCGACAAAGGACAAAAGACACACATGACTTAAATACACTGGGAAGGTGCAGGTGATTGGACACAGGTGGAAACAATCAGAGACATGGCAGACAATCACAGGGGATGACAGGACAAGGCAGGAAGGGAAGTTAACCCAGGGACACATGAGGCAGGAAACTACAAAGTAAAACAGGAAATAATCCCAAAACCATGACCATGATGCCTCCTCCCAGACGGACCTAAGACACACATGGGCGGGGCAGGATGGGCAGAAAACAGGGTTGGAGGGAGAGGGCAAGGGGACGAGGGTCGGGCAGCCAGGGGAACTCCAGTGGACGACCCGGGGGTCTGCCGGGTTGGCGATTTGACTGCTGGTGAACCTGAATGTATCAATATTCTTAACTGTTTATAAATTTCCTTCCTTTATGTTTGGTTTTTAATGGTTTTATGTGAAGCACTTTGAATTGCCTTGTTGTTGAAATGTGCTATACAAATAAAATTGCCTTGCCTTACCTTTGCCTTTGCCTATCACAGGAGTAGCAGGTTAATAACGATAACCAAAGCATTAAGGCTGCGTCGTTGCTTCGACAAACTCGTTTCAATTCATGGTTCTAAAAGGCTTGCGTGTGTTGCAGAGCAATTCACCTCCAGAACAACAGGTGGAGTAACATGTTTTTGTCAAGGACGACCTAGAGAGTCACGTCTTTGTGTGTGAAAGTCGTTGGTTGGTTTATTTATTTATCATAGACTTTATTGCCCCGTGCATCGTCACTGTTGCTTTTCATCGCGGACACATTTGTCCCGTATTGTCCTCCACAACTTTGTGCACCTCTCGACCAGCAAACCGACGTTTGCGGCGATCTCCTTCCATGAATCCAACCCGCTTCTACAACTAGCGTCATCTAGCCAATGACGGGTTGTATAAGCGGTCATATTTACGCATTTATTCCGACAAAAGCTCTTCAACCTGATCCGTTCTCTCGTAAACATTCTTTGTTTTAATAATGGCGGTATCGGCCTATGAAAATGGAAATGTGAGACTCCGTAAAGGATGTAGTTAGCAAACCAATCGCAGCCATGTGCTCTGCGCGAGGCTTGCGACGCCCTCGACGCAAGCCTAGAAAAATGGGTCGACACACGCAAGGACGCAAGGAGGTGTGAAAAGGCACGCAAGGGACACGCAAGGGGGTCTTGCGTCTGCGTCGCTCGGAAAACGCAGAAGCATAAACTAGGCTGGGTTCAATGGGTTCAGCAATAGTAATGGGACTAATGTAATCCCAACCCTTCGACATAGAAAAAGCATCCACGGAATATGAATAATATCAAGAGGAGGAAATTAAACAGGGTTTATCAAGAGCCTCAATGTGTAAAATTACAATGTTATAGATATTATAGGGAATATAAAATAAATGTATATATAAGATATGAATGCATTAAATATTATCAACAAGATGTTTTCACAAGATATGATTTATATAAGTTAAGATGGGAATAAAATGCATTGGTGCAACACTCCTTTACATCCAGTAGATGGAGACACATAACAGTTGCGCTATGTGCACAACTGCTGTATAATGTTATTGTAGCTGGGCTTTAGGGGGGAAAAAGGGGAGATTACCAACAATGCCACCCGGGGAGTTACAGCCCAATAAATACCATGTTTAACAAGCTAAATAAAAAACATAAGGTGACAGAGATCCATCACATTTGTAATGAATAGAATATAATGAAGTGAGGGACGAAGGAAAATCAATATAAACAGGTTTAAGATAATAAAAATGAACCTAGTTGGGTCAATACTATACGTAGTCATTAAAGAGAACCAGGTAAAACAGAACACAGCAGTCTCTCTTCTTTTCTCTGTCTCAATCATGACCGTTTAAGCTATGGTCAAAAGTCAATACGAAGCTGAAACATAACGTTTTTGTTGACGCTATTATATCTTTTCTTCTTGTAAATATCAGAATTAATAATGAGGTCTTTTTTGATTTAGATCAGGCTACTAACTGGCGGTGGTCTGGATCCGGACCAAAAGAAAAGCAGCACTAAACCAGTGTCTCATCTTCTCAGAACACGTTAAAACACCGCCATAAGGCGCAATGTGCTCCTCCACATGAGGGAGAGAACGGGCCTGGTTTAAAATTCTGGCATTGAAAAACTAGATATTAATTTTCCCACTTAACAAAAAAGTGGGGGAGTGGATATATGTATATATATATATATATATATATATATATATATATATATATATATATATATATATATATATATATATATATATATATATATATATTCTATTAAACTGTTCAATTGGTAAAATGTGTTTAGATTTATTATTTATAATTTACTGGGACTGTCAACTCCAAATGTGAAGCAGAAAAGTGGGAGTTCAAGCTTATCTTCCCGTTATTTAATTTTTACTGAATAGAAGCACTTTATTTGAACATGCAGACATTTTCATTTAATTTTCTTTAAATGCAGCCCAACTTTTATTGAGTTAATTGAGAGATTATTATTTATATTTGCAGGCACACATATATCGTCCGACAATAAATATTGGGAAAAGAGTTTTAGAATTGTACTGAATACATTTTTTGATTTGAAAATCAAACAATCAATCATTTTGCTAAAATGGTCCTCTATATTTTTGACACCGATGAACTTCTTCCCAATCAGGTAATTTCCTTTTGGTTTGTATTACTGAAAAACCTTCCCTATCTGCTTGCTATAGAATTTCAAATTTCTTCTTGAAGCTACTTCGGTCTGTCAAACATAAAGTGCAAAGTGGTGTTCAAGATCAACATCCGTGCCACATATAGCAGCTGTTTATTGTTGAATTCCAGAGGTCTTCTTGTTTCTTCTGCCAACCTTAATCCTCACTGCGTTATTTCCCCCAGTGACAATACCAGTCAGGGAGCTTGTTGAGGTTGAAAAGAAGATCTTTCCCAAAACCTCTTACTGCTTAAGCACCCTTGGATTTTATTTCCGTCATACAGGTGACCAACATCCCAGCATACATCTCAAATGCCTAACATGTGATGTTGGTGACAAGAAGTTCTTGCGCAAAGTTCCAAAGATATCATGCTTGAGATGGAAGTGCTAAGTTTGAAATGGTATCACATGAAGAAGTAAAGGTCTGACGTCTAAAGGTGATGTGGCGCCAAATACTGACGATGGTGTTGACGTACCGCAAGGTCGAAATTTTTGTTTCACTTAATTTATGTTTAATTCAAAAGGTATTTCTAAATAAACCTTTAAATTAACAAGTTAACATTATTCTTCCCAAATATCAGCATCTTGCTATTTTCATTATGCAGACACTCCTCCCGTTCCCTTACTGAAAAACTGCTTTGTGAATCACGTTAAGGGGAAACCAGTGTGATCTTGGTTGAGGTTGACGTCAGGATGCCAGTGGAATATAAATAAAGGAGAATGTTGTTTGTGTCCAGAGTGAGCCAAGGAGTTTGATCGCCTTCACATAAGCCAGAACAAACCGTTTATGAAGCTGATACCATCATCCTCAAAGGAACTGAGAATACAGTTTTATTTTATGTAATTTTATAGGAGACAGCTTTGCATCGTAAACCCATTGACATGTGTGCTACTAACATGTAGCTCACTGCACCACTCTAGATAATTCAGTTCAATTAAATTCATTTTGGACAGCTCAAAATCACAGATTTGCTTCAAAGGAATTTACAGTCTTTGCACATGTCCCGGAACCCTCTCATTGGCACAGGAAACCCCCCATCCAAAACCCCCTTTATCACCGAGGGAAAAGAAAGAAATCAGGGAGAGCTGTGGAGGGGGATCCCTCTCCAGGGATGGCCTGAAGTGCAATAGATGTCATGTGTACACAAAGAATAACGTAAAAACTGTACAACACGTTGGATATGATAGAAAGCTATCTAAATCTGTTAATTTATATTTAGATGATCCCACAAAAATAAATTAAGTTCCCAAATGGCGTCTGGTGAAATTGCTTGGTTTTCATTTGATTCTTGGGATATCAATTCTTGAAATGTGTCCTTGAAGGCATGATAAACTTACCATAAAGCACCTAAACGTATTGTACATCAGACATTTACATGTCACCCAGCTTCTTGGTAATATTTGGGGGATGACATTGTTTTCAGTGATGTATTAGATCAAAACCATCTTCATGACCAATCACTACTGGGAGTTAACTGCTCGAAAATAGGTTGTTTTCATGAAATCCAGTCAAACTTTTGTATCGGCTTTTACCTGGCCTCATCTCGTCCTCGTGCCTCTGATGTTCATCCCCAGTGTAAAGTCAACCGCTGAGTCCCACTCGCCTGCAGAGGGGCCTTCCTCTCAGCAAACAGAGCCTCGTCTGTGTTTGAAACCGGAGAGCATTCCTCTGCCCGGGCCTCAAATAAAGATTCTATGCAGGAATAATCCAGATTCCTGCTGGGAACACAACATATCCCTGGGAAGCTGCCTCCCTCAAGGTGGACAATCAGTGTCTTTGTCGAGTTAATGCCAACATTCGGAGCCCCGCACCAGCTCCACCCGGCAGCCCTCAGTCTGCCAGAGCTGTGCAGACGGGTCCACCTCACTTTGAAAAACACTGGATTGTAATGGGACAAATCTAATCATCAATGCTGGATTTTCATTAATTTCTTGATGGATTATTGATCTTTTACATCCCGCGGATTCAACATGTCATCGACTCCTTTGCAATAGCACAACGAGGAGTCCACACCAACTGAGAGGTAGGCCATGATTATTTGTCTCTTCTGGACAAGACGCTTTGTCAGACAATATGTTTTCTTTTTTAAACATTTGCATTTTAAGAGATCATTTAGATTACAGGTAAAATGTCACAGTGCAAATCAGACTAATCAAATCAGTCTTTTTTTGCACAGTTGCATTTTTTCCTCTTCCCCAAAAATTCCCACTCACTGTCTCAATAAGTACCACTCTTTCTCACGATACATCAAGCATTTCTGAGACCATTTGAAATAATCTCTCAAATCAAGTTAATATTCAACCTGTAAAACTGTTTAAAAAAGCTGATTTAATTCAAGTCCTAAGGGGGCAGTCAGTGAGTCACTCAGGGAATTAGGCAGAATTCAAATGTCAGACCACTTAACATGCTTTATTTCAGCATTCAAAATAATTAAAAACATCTCAATTTATTATACATATACAAAATAGGTACAGATTCTTGTGGTGTTTTCCCCCCATGGGTGTGTCTGTCTGCATTGCCTCACAAACTCCTTTCTGATGCCTCTCTTTCTGTGCATTGTTTGAAAAAAATAAAATGAATATGCAATTTGTTTTGTTGAGAAAAATCACCCTTCGCATAAGAAAACAAGAAACAAACTACAACAGATGTGTCTATGGGGTTTGGGGGAGGATTTTTTGGAGGACAGAAGAGGTGGGGGTTTAAAAACATGAAGCCAAAAAGTATGAGAGGAGGAAATGCGGATACGCTCTTCACTTTGAACTCAAACCTGGAGGTTTGAGCATCAGCGCGACCACGGCTGAAAAAGAGAGAAGAAGTCTGTCTCATTCTGGGCGCCAAGAATAAAACAATACGGTGGTTACGTTTTAGCACCAAGAGGTCCCTGCCACGCCAGAGAGACCGTAACACTACACAACAGTATAGCCATACTGGACAGCCAGGAGACCTCAAACAAAGTATAGCACCTTAAGTTTGAGCTGTTTCCGCTTCTGCTAAAGTGTTGGTAAAAGTCGACCACCGCAACGAGAGCCAAAACTACCGCAGGCTTCACTTCACAGACACTGGGCCACCCTTATTGGGTACAGCTGATTTTCGTTGCTTTTCTGAGGTAGCCATAGAATATTTTTTTTCTCTCAAAAAAAAGGTTGCAACCCATGTTTCTCTGCTTGTGGTTTTAATGTGACTTTTCTTTAAAAAAAAAAAAGGGAGAAATAGAAAGGAAACAAACAAGAAAGCAACCACAACAACAAACAAATGACCACAGCCACAAAATCAGCGGATGAGGAAGGGGGAGTTGTCAGTGTTGTCTGTGGCAGGTTGACTTGGTAGTGGGGGCAGGGGGGCAGAACAACAGAGACAAAAATGGCTGTCAGTTTCACCGTTTATTCGTCATCACCTGAAACGTGGTACAAAGCAATTGGGTTCTGTCTGTTGGGGACTGTCCTTTCATTCCTCTCGCCACAGTGGTGTATAAAAAATACAAAAGTCACCTGTGTGTTTCTGTTAACTCCAGAGAAGCCTGGTATGGCTGGATGAAGAGGGGAAGTCAATTTCTTTACACTTTACAGAAGCATATATTATTTTCTTGTTGCCAGTGAAACAAAATGTCTTCTCTGCAGGATCCTTGGTGTTGGCGATGGTAAAAAAAAAACAAAAAAAACAAAACCAAGAGTCAGAAACAAAAAAAAAAAAGTAGTGGTCCCAAACGCGACGAAGCAGATGGCCGCATCGCTGCCATCTTGTTGAAGTGCAGGTTTTAGGCAAAGTGGACCATCGGAACAATGGCCGAATGGAAATTTGTAGAATCAGGAGCGAGGGGTTAGATTTTTCAGAAAAATTGCATTAGAGAAATGTTTTGGTGGGCTTTTTTAGAGAGAGATGACTGCTAGAAAAAATGAAACATACACACGCACACAACAACAATTTCAAGTCCAGATTTCTCTTTTTACAAGAAACAGACGGGTCCAACTTCAAGGCCAAACTCTTGATCTGGAGCACCAACGTCCATAGGAGCGATATCAATGATGGGCAGGCGAGATGTTTTCGATGTCTTGTAGTCAATGACTGTCTTGCCCCATGTACCGGTGTGTGACTGGAGGGAGGGAAGAAAAGAGGGGAGTTAGGACCATCATTTAAATTAGCTGCTGGACTGTTAAAACTGGACTTTCGAAAATGTCTCCAGTTCTGCCTGGAATTTTGTTCAAATCCAACAAAAAGGCAATTGGAGCTACAGTAGCGAGCATGCGTCTTGGCGATCGCACTCAAAACCAAAATTGCTGTGGAGTTTTCTCACCGTGCATCCATCTTCCAGGACGCTGTAGGTAAAGCGGCTGTTGCCCTCGGCTCTGATCTCAATCTCGTTGGAGCCCTGGAGGAGCATGGCCTTCTTGAGGTTGCCGACGGTTGCGTCCATGTAGGCGACGCTGTTCTTGCAGTGGTAGGTGATGTTCTGAGTTGCCTCAGTGGACATGAGACGCAGGAAGGTCAGCTGGATGTTGACATCCTGTGGCTTGGAACCCTCGCTTCCGTACTCAAACTGTGTAGGAAAGAGGAAGGAGATGTTACCGACTGAACAGCGAAGACAGAGCAGGGGCATGAAGCGTAGAAGGAGGAAGGAATTGAGATGGAAGATAGAGAAGGCAGGTAGGGATGTATTTTTCGAGGCAAGATGTGAGGAAGTGCTCTCGTTGGTTGGTTGGTTAACTGGATTACCTGGAAGCCGTCGTTCATTGCCTCTCCGAACCAGACGTGCTTCTTCTCCTTGATGTTCTTGCTCATGTACCAGTTCTTCTTGGCAACCTCAGGCTGAGTTGGGGTTACACAGGTCTCTCCAGTCTCCATGTTGCAGTAAACTTTGATGGCATCAAGAGGGCAGCCCTGGTCAGGGTCGATCCAGTACTCGCCTAAAGAGAAATTAGTCAGGAGAGGAAAAGTTCAGAAAAACCCAAAATGCTATTTTAGATTCCTATTCCTATTTAGACCTGGATGGATGGACTATTGCTGGGTAAAAACTCACCGCTCTTCCAGTCAGGGTTGCACATCTTGAGGTCGCGGCAGGTTCTGGCGGGGTTCTTGCGGGTTCCGTCGGGGCTGCGGATCTGCTCGATCTGCTGGCTCAGGCTCTTCAGGGTTCCATCCACCTCAAGGTCGCGGTCACGGAGAACATTAGCGTCATCAGCGCGGAACATACGGAACGGATCGGGGGCCTTCTCCTGAGGCTGGGAAATGAATCCGAGGTCAAATCCGCCACCAGGGGCACCTGGTGCTCCGGGAGGTCCAGGAGGTCCTGGAGGACCCTGAGCGAGAAGAAGGGCAAGAGGAGGAAGAGAAGAAGTTGGTTATTTTCCCTCAGTTGGGATACAAAAAGTAAAGGAATGTACTCTTATCTATTTGTTTGTTGGTTGATTTGCCATATTTTATTCTAAAATTGTAAAATTTCTATTTCAAAATACTTATTACACATGACTGTGTTTTAATGTTGAGCCAATCCCCAAGCAAAATTCCTTGTATGTGTAACATACTTAGATGGGTAGTTAGGCAGCTAGACTTACAGCAGGTCCCATCTCTCCAGAACGTCCACGAGGTCCAGGAGGTCCAGTGGGTCCAGGCAGGCCAGTCATACCGTCCTTACCAGCAGATCCAGCAGATCCAGATGGGCCCTGCAAACAGAATAAAGGGGAATTCTCTGAATGTCAAAGTCCCTTTAAAGTCCCACCAAATATTAAAATACAAAAATACAAGCACTAGAAAATGTTTGATGTGTTAACTCACTCTAGGTCCAGCAGGTCCAGCAGAACCAGCAGGTCCTTGCTCTCCAGAAGATCCCTATGGGTTCAGAACAAAAACAGTAGTTAGAAATTAAGTATGTGTGTTGTTCATGTAGTTTATGTGTAGATTTGTTTGTGAAGTCACATACGGCTTGTCCAGGAGGTCCCTGCATGCCAGTGAATCCTCTGTGTCCCTTCATGCCTCTCTCTCCAGCCTCTCCAGTTTCTCCCTTGTCTCCACGAAGTCCGACAGCTCCCTACAGAGGGTAAAAAGGATGATGAACATTGTTTCCTATTCTGTTGATTGATTTGATCAATGGCACAAAGTTGTTACTCACAGTAGGGCCACGAGGTCCAGCGGGGCCAGCGGAGCCAGCGGGGCCACTAGGTCCCTGAGATACAAAAAACAGTTTGATGTAAATGCCAGGTGCCTCGAAAGACAATTTGTGTGTTACAATGTTATATATTTCATTGTGATAAAAGGCAACAACTAAACTGAAAAACGGTTTTAGTGTCACTCACAGCCTCTCCACGTTCACCGTTCTTTCCAGCGGGTCCAACGGGTCCGGGTGCACCAGAGGGCCCAGGGGCACCAGTAGCTCCAGATTGTCCGCTCTCACCGCGGTCTCCCTAAAATGCAAACACCAAATTTTTGTTTTAATTCAAAATATTTCCTTGTGAAAATGCTCAAATGTCTGACACCAGGGTGTCACATAGTCTGTCTGTGTTCAATTTCTGTCGCAATAAAGATATACAGCAATGGGTGAAACAGGCCACTATCTAGGCTGTATAAATTATTACGTGCAGTTATAACTCTTTCCTCTGGCAACCAAATTTGTGTTTCTATCATTTCAACAAATGTATTTTCGGGCACAGAAGTAGCTCTAATTGTATGTAATAATGGTAGATGTCAGCTTACGAAGCTGGTGCTAAGCTAAGCCTCACTGGATCTAGCGGAAACCATTATAGTTAGCAAATGATTTGCTAAATTACCTTGCTGGCTGCTTTAGGTTCAGGTCAACCTAGCTGACTCTTCTCAAGTTCAGTTTTGCAGTAAAGGCTGGAACAGACTAGTAAAGTTTACTGTGTCACTGTGACATTTGTAAACAAATCTAGCTCAGCAAACTGTTCACATGGGTGATCATGGGTGGAATATGGGACAGTGCAATAGGCCTAACCATTGTTTGTGTCTCTTAGTAGTTATTTTGTGCCTCTGTATCTCTTGTGACTCTTGCTGTCCCTTTGCAGCTGTTTTGCATATCTTTATAGTTGTTTTAGTGTCTTTATAGTGTGTGTCTCTTTGTAGTTGCATGTGCTCAGTACAGCTATTTAGTGATTCATCTGATGCTGAGGACTTGGACAATGGACAATGATGTCATGAATTCACCTTGGGTCCAGCAGCTCCATCGCGACCAGCTGATCCCTCGTTTCCGGGGCTTCCCTAAAACACATACGCGAAAACAGGTTAACTGGTGAAACTACATCTACACCGGTATCAAAAGTCAGCTAGGTAGATAGTCGACAGGTGCAATTGTTTTGTCATACCTCACGTCCAGGCTCACCAGCGGGTCCAGGCTGTCCAGTGGGACCCGTGGGTCCGGAAGGTCCACGCTCACCACTGGGGCCAGAAGGTCCAGGCTTTCCAGTTTCTCCCTACAGTTGATACAGGCAAAGTCAGTGCAGTCCTAACAACCAAATTCAGGTTTCTAGATTCAAATTTATATTGGCTTGTTAAGAGTACCATGCTCATTCAGACTCATTCCACCATAACACGTTCACATGTAATAAGGCATATAATTGTTCTCGTATTGTATGATACATTTCCTTTTAGCGCCTGTTTCTTTAAGTGATATTATCCCAGGTTGAGAAAATGATTTTCGCTTTTTCCCAATTCTTGCCGTGACATGATTTTCATATATGAAATTAATCCATTTGCTTCTTGTGTCATATCTTCTACATATTAACGAGTAGAAGCGCTATCAAAGTGGAATTTTCATAATATGTCCCCTTTAATGTTAAAGCTTTTAGCCAGCAAGGTGCTGTTTTTTGAAAATAGACTTCCTGGGCCCATAGTTTTGCAACCAGATCAGCAGACAATAAGTTTAATGTATTTACGGGTCATTCTCAGTGGTTTTGTTTTATTATCACGTTATGTAAACAGGATTTTTGATCACTTAATATTTCTGGATTTGAGTGATTGTTTAAATAAAAACATCATATTGGCTGGTTAAACAGGTTTGGGTATTCTAGTTCCATTAGATCCACTATGCCATTTGTAGTTTTGCAGTTTAGAGTTTTTACAGTATTAACAGGAACTTACGGCAGGTCCGGGCATTCCAGAGAAACCTCTCTCGCCTCTCTGTCCAGGCAGACCAACAATACCGCGCTGTCCATTTACACCTTTACTTCCAGGCTCACCAGTAAGTCCCTGCAGAATTGGACAGAGAGACAAAGTGAAAGAAACTTGAGACATTATACATCAAGGTGTGGGAACAACAAAGAATGGCGAAATAATGTCTGTGATGTTACTGAAAATGAGAAAACTCAATTTAGTGCTACTACAAGAGAATAATTTAGTTGCAATGAAAACACCAATCATTTGGTTTTGTAATAGATTTAGATGGAAGGGGCTCCGGATTATATTGATATTGAACTGTAACTTACGGCAGGCCCGTCGCTACCAGCGGAGCCCTTCTCTCCAGGAGCTCCTGGTGCTCCAGCAGCACCCATCTCGCCAGGGCGACCAGCGGGTCCAGTCTCACCACGGTTTCCTTTGGGTCCCTCTTTGCCAGATGGTCCAGAGGGTCCAGGAGGTCCGGAGTTGCCCTATGGGAAAGAACAAAAAATTGCTGCAAACCATTGAGGATGGTGGGCCCTGCACAAGAACGGTGCCAATAACATTAGAGGAAGACTTACAGAGGGGCCAGGAGGTCCGACTCTGCCAGCAGCACCAGGGAAGCCAGTAGCACCCTAGGGATAGATACATGGAAATGAGCTGATTGTGGCTGGAAGCATTTCCGTATTACATTAGCACAATGAATAAAAAAAGGGATGACTAATAAACGCCATCCTCGTATCCATGGCGGATACAAGTAATTTATCAGAAAGAAAAGATGTTGGACAGTGGATTGTCTCCAGAAATATCTCTCTGCTTTGGCCATGGATATTGACCCATCTAAAAACTACACTACATCTTATGATGATGTGAAGTTGAAGGTGGCATTAATGTAAATGTATACTGGTAGAGGAGGACAGAGAAGAAGAGTGGTGACTCACAGGAGGACCAGCGGCTCCGCGGGCTCCCTTAGTGCCAGAGTTACCAGTGGGACCCTGACAAGTAAAAGCACATTTTTAATCAACGTGAGAGAACCAGTTTCCGGGAATGCAGCCTCCATTTGTAAAGTTCACCCTGAATTATCAGATTGTCTGTAAGAAAATATAAATTCTTAGAAACCTGAGGTCCAGGGCCACCAGTTGGTCCAGAAGCACCGGGTGGACCTGCATCTCCCTTAGCGCCATTATCTCCGGCCTCTCCCTTAGCACCGGGCTGTCCATCAGCACCCTGTGGTGGAATGGATGGGCAAAGAGGCTTAGTAAATTCTGTGTTGAAGCGTCAAGCTAAAGAAAAACATTCTTTGAGAGGAGTCAGGAGGAGCGAGGACATTCGTGTAACTTACAGGAGGACCAGCAAATCCAGCAGGTCCAGGTGGTCCAGACTCTCCACGCTCACCCTAAAGAAAAAGGGAAGGAAGAAAAGTCAATCAATGATTGTAAAATTCAAGCAGCTCCCTCTTCTGCTCTGGAGAAGAAAAGACTGACAGGTACTTACAGATCCTCCGCGAGGTCCAGCAGGTCCAGGAACTCCGACAGGGCCAGACTCTCCCTTGTCTCCGGTGGCACCAGCGGGTCCGGGCAGTCCAATTGGTCCAGTCAAACCACGGGGGCCATCCTTACCAGGAGCTCCATCAACACCTTTGCCTCCTTGCTCACCCTTTTGTTATTGGATAGAAAGAGAGAGTGAGGGATGTGTATACTGGAAAGTACGGTTGAGGATTTTGCTTTAGTCGGGCCTTTCATTTAGATTCAATAGGTCAAAGTAATGACAAATTTTACACAATGGGAATGTTGGGAATACTAGGAATATTGTGTTCGTGACTCACTCGGTCTCCCCTCAGTCCTGGAAGGCCAGCGGCTCCACGCTCACCAGGCATTCCCTGCAGTCCAGGAGGACCCTGGGCTCCGGAAGCACCGGGGGCTCCAGAATCTCCCTGGAGAAAACAGGAAGAGAACGACAGCAGTAGGGTCACTTAACAATCAATGAGGTTGAAGTTTGAAGATTTCTTTCTTTCACATTTCCGGAGGTCTACCTTGGCACCCTCATTTCCAGGAGATCCAACGGATCCACGAGCACCAGAAGGCCCAACAGCACCAGGTGCACCACGCTCACCGGGGAATCCTCTGTCACCCTGAAGGGACGAGGTGAAAGAGAGTTATGGAAATCGTCAAAACATGGTCAAAGAAGTCACTCATCTTTGATAAGTCCTACCCCGTTAGCTTGTTATTAGCTAGCTTTAGCCTGTTAGCATTAACATCCATATTCATTCCACTTCCAGCAAGGACATGTAGGTTTGTTTGTTGCCTCGTTCGTAATAATATACTTGGTTAGCAAACTCTTTAAAGATGCTTGGATAGAAGATCTGATTCTACTGGGAGCAGACTGGGAACATTGCAATGGCAATAAGTGACTTACTCTATTTCCAGCAGGTCCTGGGGCTCCAGCTTCACCGGGCACACCCTAGATAAACAGAACGGCAATTCATATGTTATTTCACAGTATGACTATCAATTTATTCAGGTATTTAAATCCACCGTTTCTCGGTCAGTACCTGCTCTCCGGACTTGCCACTCTCACCAACAGCACCCTGGGGTCCTGGGAGACCTTGGAATCCGGGAGCTCCGCCAGGTCCCTGTTCTCCTCTCTCACCAGAAGGACCCTGAGGTTGAAGAGGAGAAGGATTGTTAGTGCAACCATAATATATCCAGGAGTAAGGTATAGAAGTGTACTGTACTGTCAGTAGCTATTAAGTTTAGTTTGTAGTGGGAGACCATCAGGTTTATGGAGTGGGTCTCAATGCGGGCATGGGTGTGTGCATTTTACGTACAGCAGGTCCAGAGGGTCCTGGAGCACCAACATCACCGTCCTTTCCAGGGGCACCCTGGGTAGAGAGATGGTAGGCTTTCAGAAACCCAGGCTCAAAAAGCAGTAAGTCATAGTCGATTCAAAGAGAAGCAGAGTGTGGACAACTCACAGTTGCACCAGTGGGTCCCATTGCTCCTCTCTCGCCAGGCTTCCCACCTTCACCCTACAGAGTAGAAGAGCACTATTATAAGAGATGCTTACTTCTCAGTAGTCGACTGGAGTCAGAAACAAATGGTCGATGATACTTTGCAGCAATTAAGACCATTACTTACAGCAGCACCCTTGGGTCCGGGGAATCCCATGACTCCAGGCTGGCCTCTAGCTCCAACGGCGCCAGGGGGTCCGGGGCGGCCATCTTGTCCAGTTGCTCCCTGGTGAGGAGAATTTATGAAGGATTCATTTAATCAAATGCAACTTGTCTGTTTTTTATTGAGATTAACATTAAATACATTGTCCTAAGCGTGAACTTACAGCAGGTCCCAACTTGCCATCAGGTCCAGGGCTGCCAGGGCTACCAGTCATACCCTACGACGATAGGGCAGAGGTTAGAGGACGGCCTTTGCAGTAATTAGATTATGTTGCTGATAATTATGCGATGGGCAGATGGTAGGGAAACTCACCTTGGCTCCTTGCAAACCAGGCTCACCATTGCGGCCAGACTCGCCGGTTGAACCTTTAGGTCCAACAGCACCGGGGGCACCACGCTCGCCATTGGCACCCTATGACATGGAGGAGTGAGAGAGAACAGCGGTAAAAAGGCAAATCTGATTTGAAGTATCTCTATTTAAGGTACCTAGGTGTGAGTTTATGTTTTATACTCACTTTGAGTCCAGCAGGGCCATCAGAACCAGGGAATCCACGACCACCAGGGGCACCCTGTAGAGAGAATCAAGCACTATAAAAAAGAGAGCTCGATAAAAAAAAAGACACCGCATTCAGACAGGGGTAGCCCATTTTAACTTGCCATGTACTTTACCATTAAGTAAACTCCCTGGTGGCGGCACAAGGTATGTTTGCATTATGTGCACAAAAAAAGCTGTGTCAGTAATATTGTGTAATATATATATATATATATATATATATATATATATATATATAGTCTGCAGTTTGGATGATCGTAATAAGCCGAAAGGGCTTCTGTATCATTTGTGGCCTACACTATGCATACTTGTATTACATTGTTCGGCCATTTCACAACCTTTTCCCTCATTAATGTGCTCATAACATTGATAAGATATTCACATTTGCACCTAAAGGTAAATCAATCACTTTCCTTGCCAGTTAACCTTAATAATGAAGAAAGTAGAAAGTGAAATGCATACTCGTTCTCCAGGAGCTCCACGGGCTCCTGCAGCTCCAGGCTCTCCTCTGGATCCTCTCTTGCCTTCCTCACCGGATGGTCCGGGGGCTCCTTGAACTCCTGCAGCGCCCTGAAGAACATTAACATGCGAATATGGCATAAGAGATGGAACGTGTATTTGTACATTTGTATTACGGAGCTAAGCTCCATTCTGACTGTGGTGAACTTCAACTTACAGCCTCTCCCTTGGCACCGGCCTCTCCCTTGGCTCCTGGGGCACCGAGGTCTCCCTGGGGGAAACAAGCAAATAAGCAAACATAAATAATCAATACTAATTCATCAGTCGTCAAAATCAAACAAATAAGCAATCACTGACTCGGATCTGAACAAAAAAAATAAATAATATGAATAAATATAATCAAATAGCTGTCGACAACAAGAAAAACACTGGCACAAAGCAAAAGTATTTTCTTGTGATACATTCTCTAATTGTGTGCATTACAGGCTGGACAGAAAATACAACTTTTTACTCACAGTGTTACCCTTGGAACCGGGGGCACCGGCAGCACCCTGAGGTCCTGGGGGTCCACGTGGTCCAGGGAAACCAGGAGCTCCGGCAATTCCAGCAGCACCCTGCAGGGGGCGGCAGCAAACAGCAGAAACAGGGTCACATCATGCAGGACTGCCAAACACTTTTTTTGAGCAAGAATGGGATTTAAAAACTCATCCCTGTCGTGCTAATCAGGTAAATGTGATGAGAAAGATACTCACAGGGGTTCCCTTAGCTCCAGCACTTCCATCAGTTCCGGGGTTTCCCTGGGATGAGAAAGAAGGAAATACATTTTCATTGACCAAAAGATTTCTCAGGAATTATTTAAATGCCATTATATTATCAATAAAGTGATCCTATCTAGAACTTGAGCAGTCTGTCATAAGAGGGGTTACTGATTGTACTTACAGAGGGTCCTGCGGGGCCAGCAGGTCCGGGGTTACCGGGCTCGCCTCGGGATCCAGCAGGGCCTTCGGACCCACGAGCACCCTGAGGTCCAGCATCACCCTGGGTAGAGAGGGAAACGAAGAGCAGTCAGACAATCAGTGCACAAAGTGAAAGCAAGGCTGTGATATCTTCACGGGGGCAGCTTGTGGAGGGATGTCAAATACCATTAAAAACCAAATCGTGAGGAAAAGTAAATATGAAGTTGGAGAATAGAGAACTGTATGTTGCGGTTACACAGTGTTCATCGTCAAAATATGTTTAAAACGGCAGCTTGTTATGGTTTCAAACTATATTGAGGAGTTTTCTGATATTTAGTAATACTTGATTAATTACAATACAAGTGGGGCTATACGTTAATAGTGTCCATCAACAGCACATACAAAATAAAATAAGCAAATGTGCTATTGAAGTTACTATTGTTAGGTATCTTTTTACATGCTACTGCAATCCACGGTAAGGTAATCTGCAATCTGTGTTAAAGCTGTTCTAATGTCACCTTAAAAGGACCGATATGTTACAAGACAGAAGTAACTTTTTAATGACAGCTGCAAGCTCTCGTAAAAATGGAAAAAGGGAGCACATATGTGTGGGGTTGTTTTGGATGGCGACAGCCATGGAAGATTGAAGATGTTTAATATAGAATCAAACACGTTTTGAAATAGAAATGGAGGCTGTTCAACAATATTGCTGTGGATCACAATGGTCATCGTTGTACCTTGGATCCAGGGCCACCAGGGAATCCGGCAGGTCCAGCGGGACCAGTGGGTCCCTGGGTGAAAACAATAAGACAAACAGAATCAGACAAATCTGGCAAATCCATTGTTTTTTATTTTCTTCATTTTATAGCAGGAAAGAAAATATGTCTTCTTGTCTGAGAATCCCCCTGGGGTTTAAAACAACTAGGGTCACTGGAAGTTGTACATTAAAAATGTTTATCGTGAGAACAGTTTCAATTTGAGCAAAATGGAAGACTCACGGGAGGTCCGGCAGCACCAGCAGCACCATCGTTACCACGAGCTCCCTGCAGCACACAAAGAAACACAATTGGTTGATTTGTTCATTGACTGACTGGCAGATCGATTAAAGTCATAGCAATTCTGTCAAGAGTGGACTTACAGCAGCTCCAGTAGCACCATTGCGGCCTCTCTCGCCGGGCAAACCACGAGGTCCCTGAAATAGAGTCAGAGTCAGTCAGCTATCCAAAATTGTTGATGGCAAATTCATGGTAGAAGTGATTGTTTTACTCACCATAGCACCAGGAGTTCCATTCTCACCCGCGGCTCCAGTCTCTCCCTAAACATGCATAAACACACAGGCGGGTAAGGCGGTGAAAATGACAGAAACTAGAATTGTTTGTCTACATTAACCTCAATAACCAGCTAATATTGCCCCTGCTAGCGAATAACTAGCCAATATGGCTGCCGCTAGCCAGTAACTGGTCAAGATGGCTGCTACAGCTAGTTACACAAATTAAGACCACAACTGCAAACTGTAAAACTAAGTACATGGAGTTTGTAGATCTTAAAGACAAAACTAGTTGAATTATTCGAAATTAGGAAGCAAGTTTTAGCCAGTTTTAGGCGCTAAAAGTCAGGATAACTCAGCTTAATTTGCTTCTATTTGTATGATTATTTAAGAATCCACCTCTCTTGCAAATGTCACTGAAGGACAGCATAAACAGGCACGGATGACAAACATTACATCTTTTACATTTCTTTATATCCAATACCCTCTCTCTAGTGTCTATTACTTTTTTTATCCAATAAAGGTTTAGGGTGTCGATTTTCCCCATACGGACTTGAGGATGTTAAATGTGTACTAAAGCCTTCCGAGGGAAGTTTTGGGCTCTACAAACTTAATTGAAGATTCAAATTTTTGTTCACTGCAACCCAGCACGGAGGAGTGAGGTATCAAAAGGCAGGCAGTCACCTTAGGACCCGAGGGGCCAGTGTCTCCCTTAGCACCATCCAGACCACTGAATCCCTACAGAAATGGACAGACATACCAACAGATTAAGCCCACGGTTGTTAAAGATACAATCATATTTAGTTTTTCATTTGGGGGTCTAGAGTTGTGACTCACTCTGTGTCCCTTGATGCCGGGCAGACCAGGTGTTCCTGGGAAACCACGAGCTCCCTGAAGGAAAGAAAACAGACAAGAGATTTTTATCTATCATGGCTCTGTTTTTCTCTTTCACTAGGGATAACAAAACAACACCGCCATGGGGACTTACCTGTGGGCCGGAAGGTCCGCGCTCACCACCACGACCAGGTTTACCAGACTCGCCCTAAGAGAAAAGTGAAGGGGGTGAATACAGTGAGTAAGTCATCCTCCACTCCAAGCTAAGATGCAGATGGTAAATACAAGCAGATCCAGTCGACTTACATCCTCTCCGTTCTTTCCAGGTGGGCCGGGGGTACCACGAGGACCCATGGCACCCTGCAAAGAAATACACACACCAAGGCGAGAATGACCACAAGCTACTGAGGCACAATGCAGGCCTCTAGCTGTTGTATGTTCCTAATACTTACAGCAGGTCCGGCCTCTCCAGGCTCACCAGGAGGGCCATTGAATCCCTGAGGTCCCTGTAGGTAGAGAAACACATCAAACACCATTACTACTACAATCACACAAATAAATTGTCAACAATTAATCTAGCATGTGTAAAATCCAAAAAGGCTTTTGCATAGACTTGCAAATTGATTTCCGTTTAATTATCCTTTCTGGTACCTTTCTGGTGCTCGTCAATAGCTCTATCCATGTTTGTCTATGTCTTTCCATTGACTATATATGCAACCACTGCACTATAATTCTGAAAGAAGGCAGTTGTTCATTCTTCAGGCATTGAAATCAATGTTCTATTCTTTTGGGAGTTAGAATTGTTTTGCCACTGTGTGTATATTTTGGAATTTAACACCGGTGCAATAAATGGGAAAAGAGTGTTTGGTGCTGGTTTAAAGCAAAATGGGCACCAAGCTTGGGGTGACATGGTCATGGTGATGAGTATTAAACTATTCGCTTTAAAGAAGGAAGCAGTGTACTTACACTAACACCGGGAGGTCCGGGTGCTCCACGGGATCCCATTGGGCCCTGTCAATCAAACAGAGGCATTGTAAGATTTGGCATCTTGATTTGTGATGAAATAAGTGTCGGTGTGCGTCTTACCATTGGTCCAGGCACACCAATGTTAGGAGATTTATCCTCGTAACCACCAGACATCTGAGGGGAGAAGTTCTGGAAAAAAGAAAATTAATATGAATATGATATAAATATTACATTCCCTTTTTAATGTCACACACGTGACACGTGTGTGGAAATCAACATTCACACAGAAGCAACCAGAAGTAAAACATGCCAGTTTCAATATCAAAGTGCAGTTTGGTTTGCCCATGCCGGTTTATGACAAATACATATATGACCAGAGTAGTCTTTTGATTCCAAGTTCGATATATCATGTCCCATATATTTTCTGTTGACAAACAGGTTTGTCCGCCAGGAACATCCCCTGTCCTTTAACCACATATACTGTTGGTGCTGTAGAATTTGTCGAGCTCAATGAAGGCATTTTGGATGCTACTACTATTATCTGACGACAGAGGCTTTTTTTATACCATTCAATCGGATGAGAGGTTGATGAGGCTAATGTTAGGAGGATAAGGTTAATGTTGGAGTCAGTTTAGCTTGGTCATTTAGAATGGACATGTGTTGTTAGTATATAATGGCCAGTTTGAAGTCAATAGTAAACTTTATCATAGCATGATTGATTCGATTCCAAAACCGTTAAAGCTATTTATGGGAAATAAACATGTGAGTTGTTGGTAAATTCTACCTCAGTATGCTAAATCAGACCAGGGTGGTATGTCAGATTGGCCTAGGATAGAAGTCAATGGTAAAGTGAATTATAGCATGCTAAGTTGTGATACTATTGGTCATATGATGTCAAGCAGTTAGTTAACAATAGCTTCTACATTATGATGGTAAATTAGACTAGGGTAATATGACTTGATAGTCCAGTTAGCATGTGAGGCCATACAAAATTCTACATGGGAATCCAAAATAAGTCTTGGGATGTTGGCTCTACACTACCAATAATAACTACAATTAAAGTCAATGGAAATGTAAGTTCATTTAAAACTACAATCGTAAGAAATCTTAATTTATTTTAATAAGTTAAGATAAAAGTGAAACAAGCAGCAAGCAGGCAAAATTAGATTGTGAAGCCTTTGACTAATCAATTAACCAGCTATCAAACAAGCATTCGGGACATCTCTGCATCCCTTTCCTTCAGAATCTAACTCCAATTACCTTCTGACCTTCTGACCCCAGAATAAAATTCAAACTCCAAGTCAGAGACAATATGTCTTATCCAAAGCCAGCTAGCTGTGAAATGGGGTTCCGTTTCCCAGCTTGTCCTGATATACAGGTGTATTTCAGTGCTTTACCAAAAAGACATTTGGGAATCCATTTTATAAAAGAAGCAATGAGGTGGTATAGGCATGCAATCCAACAAACTACAAGAAAGCACAGTGATTATGGGCAGTGGGATATGAGGGCTGGGAATTACTTTTTCCAGCCACGTTTGGCTTTAAAAACCTTTTCAATCCTAACGAGTCAAATACAAAACAAATCTACAACTTACTCCACCGAGGCCAGGGGGTCCAGGGGGGCCGGGAAGACCGGGCCTACCAGGCAGGCCGGGCTTACCATCCCTACCAGCAGGACCAGCAGGACCCTGCAGGTTGGAGGGCAAGAGATAAAGAAAGAAAAAAGAAGGGGTCAGGATCTGACCAGACGTCTGCCTGGATTTTAAACAGAGCAAAACGTTAGGGGTTGATCTATTCACATGACTGCGTGGACTCTTATTATATTGTCAGAACAGATCGTTGTGTGTCACCTTTGATTTCCTATGTGTGTCGTGGCAGGCTCACCGGCTCCCTATACTGGTGACAGCAGCATTAAACGTGGAGGATGTGCGGTTTATTCCCCTGGGAGACTGACTAGATCACTAACCAAGAATGGAGTGGTGGTCATGTGATTTGGGTAAGAACTGCTTTTATAGGAGTCTACACATTTTATAAAACAAACTTCAAAATAAATTATCCAAATATCTTCTACCTATTACATAACACCATAAATGCATTATTAAAAGCATTACTGAAAAGTCATAATTAGATGAAATGTGATATTATATTGTAATAACGAATTATTATTAGCTGTAGGGTTTGGTTTTGGTGACAGAGATGTCTTTGCAGCACCCTGAACCAATTCCTATTATGATTAAAAAGATCCGTTGAAAAAATATATTAAAAAAAAAATGAATTGTCCATTTAGGTTATTGGCACCACCAATGCAAAAGCAATACCAAATCATTTGTACATCTCAATTTAGATGGAATTACACTTTTTCACAGTTTTTAACATTCCTTTGACCAAGCAAAGTGTCAACTTCCTCCTCACTACCTACGCGTCTCAGCCTGACCTCTGGATATTTTTCCCAGCTCCTCAGTTCAGTTGTTGTGTCATAATGGTTTCCAGACACAAGATATGTTGCTCATATTCAGAGGTGCACATTTAAGGATGTATATGCTTTACTGTAATAGTGTTTTTTTTCAGGGTATTTTTACATCATTCCTTGTATCTGATGTCAGTAGTTACTTTGATAGCAAACTATCTAAATGCCAGATCCATCTCAAAATATATTCACAGGAATCTACTGTGTGACAGGCACTGAACGCAGCACATGGTGACAAGAAAGAGAGAATTGACAATTGTGTGAACCTACCCTTTCTCCCTTGGGTCCCCGTTCTCCCACGGGTCCCTGTGAGTAAAAAAAACATTTTTTTTAAAAGACAACAGTTTACGATCAAACAGAATTATGTAATTAATCTATCTGAATAGAATTCACTGGATGTTTTAATGTATCTGATCTAATTAATACACGTACCACAGATGCTAATTAGTTGAAGGTACAATCTGACATTTATGCATTAACAATACATTTTGTCATCTTCCACTAGATTATCTAATGTCCTACTCATAAATGATACATTCTAATGTCAACAGGTACATAAAACTGATTCCGTATTTCTTTGAAATATATATTAGTTCAAATGTATAGGGATCATTAAATTGTTGATGATATATGCAATAATAATTATTTACCTCAACCTGGGGCTCCTGGAAGCCTGCAGAGAGAGGAGACAAATTATAATAATTGTATAAAACATAAGCAAAAGTGGCAATGACAGATAGCAAGATGGGGGAGTGAGCCTGTGGTGCTAGATGAGAATGTGTGTGTGCATTTGTATGGTTATATTTGTAAAGAACAAGGTTGTATTTTCTTGGTCCGCTTTTTTTGTGAGGAACAATTTGAGTTTTAGTCCTTCAGAGGGAGGACAATCTTTCGAACTTGTGGACAGTTTGACCAAGCCTCACTTGGGACAGACCTTATCCGTCCCGTTTGAGCATTGAGGGTGGAATTCGATTTAGCCTAACAATAACTCCTTAATTTAAGTATGATCACGAAGATCGAGGTACAAGATAGTGTGTTATTGTGTGTGTTATCATCTGTGGGGTTAATCGGTATCTGTGGGGTTAATATTGTTCCTGTTGGAGCAATATATGAAAGAAGGAAAGGAAGGTCTAGAAGTGTTTAAATGTCTTGGATTAGTTTTGTTTTTGTAAGGAAACAAGGAGAACAAGGAACAGACAGTTCAACGCAGGTGACATCAGAGACACAGAATGCAATGTAGCGGAAACACCTGGTTAAGATAGACAGAAGAGAACAGATGAGGTGAAGGGGGCGCAGTACCGTCGTTGGGGCAGATTGGGCAGCACTCGTCGTGGGGAATGAAGGGGTTGGGGCAGTCAGTTGTGTCCTCGCAGATGACCTCATCGCACATTACCGCGCCATTGTCGCACACACAGAGCTGGCATGGCTCCGGCTTCCACACGTCCCGGTCAGCAAACACCTGTCCGTTCAAGGTGCAGCTTCCGCCCGTGCCTGATGGGGGGCGATAGAGAGCGAGACAGGTGAGATAGCTGGACACGCTGGGACTACATGTGAGTAGGTGAGGTCATTTAAAACAGCTGATTTTTATTTTAGATTTCATGATAACAAAAACACAATATTTATCTTTTTAGAAACTTTAAGTTGTGTCTTAACAAAAAGTAAAACTTACAAAAATAACAATATCATATACATTAAGAATAAATTACAATACATATATATATATAATATATACAATTAGAATAATAGAATAATAACTAACACAATTAAAGTTAAAATAAATAAAAATCAATTGTTAATTTTTGATGACAGTTCTGTCTGACTGACTGTTCCATGGAGCTCTCATAGCAATAAAACGCAAAATGCAAACATAGGAAATGGTGACCTAGAAATATCAAGCAGGAGAACTGCGTGTTGTGAAAGGTTTGGAGCTGTTGGCCTCAGAATGGGACCAGAGTGAGGACAGAGGGACGTGGCAGAGAGAGTGCTTCCAGTGGACGCATTTATCCTCAGCAAAAAGATGGACTGACCAAACGCGTCCCCATGTGACTTCAATTCCCTTTAACAACAATAAAAACACTAATCTCTCCCCCAACCTGCAGCTGCATCACCGCCACCGCTGCTGTGGCATTTTCTAAGCAAAACTGAACTCAAAGGGGGCTCCCTGCAGGGGCTAGAAGTGTTCCACAGCGGGGCAAAGTGCTGAGCTTCGAGAGAAAAGCAAGCCGACTGCGCGGCAGACTTTGGCAGCAGCTGGTGGAAACATGGCCGCATGTGTTTGCAATTAGAGGAAACCGGAAAAAATGGGTGGAAAGATGAAGAGGAGGAGGGAGGGAAAAAAAGGGAGGCGGTGTGGGGGGACGTGGCGGCCAGATGTGTACGCAGGTGCCAATTCGAGCCTCTGGGTGGCGCTGTGAGGCTGTTCAAAGGGGTCAAACAGAAGACAGACAGGCAGCTGAGTCCTTTCAAGACAATTGGAACATCTGGAAAAATTGAACTGAGTTTCTTTGTCTTCTTTCAGGAGGAAAAAACGCTGTTGTGTCTTAACCACAACTTCGGCTCTTGTGCTCCCCAATGCACTATCACCCAAATTTGTTATGGAATTACATATGAGCTTTTGTAGATTATCAAACTAGGGCAGAAAGGGGATCATTGGGCTGCCAAGGTCAAATGTTTCTGGCGGCCCGAATCTCTCCTTATTCGACTCTCCCACTTGGTCACCTGGCCAACTTGACACTAAGCTCTAGGCAGTGGATGACTGCCACATCATTCCAGGCCTGAGGGAGAATTCCCCCTTACTGCCTCGTCCTGCCAGCTGGACGCAGCGGGGACGGGGTTTCTTCCTTAAAATAAAATGTTTTTTATCCACTCTCCAGTCTTACATCCACAACTGTTCAATGTCCCACATTTTCCGGCCAGGGTTAACCTTTAGAGGTAGAGGGGTTAAGAGTGTTGAGTTGATAAAATGCCACAAGACATTTATGGCTGTGTCAAATTCAGAAAAAATGCAGATGTTAACCTGAAATTACTGCTATTGTCTAAATTGGATAAAAATGCAATTCTGCTATTGGAGAAGGTTCGCCTGGAGAAAAGCCTGGAAAACCTGCAGCAACTCGCTCCGCATGCACTGGTGGGAGGGGGGTGGTCGAGAGACTGAGACAAACACAAGGAGAAAGAGAGAGAGGGGTAGAGAGGGAGAGGGGCCTCCTTGACATGCCCAATGCATTACGTACACCCTGTACTGTTTAAACTGCAAGTTGCAGGAGCTCATCCATATACCATCTATTTATCTGTTGGAAACAAAGGCAGCAAAGTTTCCACTTCTACTTCAAACTTCTCCCTCTCTTCTCGTCCCTGTCTAAGATCTCAGCAGCCGTCCACCCACGAAGAGAAAGTCCACTTTCGAAAACCAGTGCAAAAAACAAAAAAAGAAGACAAAAAGAAATGGGTTGAGAAGCTCCAGCAAACAGTGATGAGACTTACGGTCGTCCTCGCCCTGCGCCCTGACCAAGAGCACCGCTGCACCGAGCAGCAGCGCGAGCCGCAAATCCACAAAGCTGAACATGTCTAGATGTCACCAGACATGTAGACTCTTTGAGGCGAGTGAGGAAAAAAAAATGCTGGGGGATGTTTTCTCTTGCTGCTACACTCCACTCATACACGGGGTGTTTTTGGGGCAGGGTCCGCTCGTCTGTTCACAATCCTCCTGACCCCAGCAGAAAACTCCCTACTGCCTACACTCACTTTCTGACGGGGTTTTTATATGGGAGCCTGAAGAACTGGGAGGTGCTGGGGGGGGCCTGGACGGACTGGGGACGCACCCTCATTACCCTGCCGCTGCTGCTGCTGCTGCACGTTTAGGGAAGAAGAAGAATGGACCCCTCCTTCACAAAAAAAAACAGAAGAAAAGAAGAAGAAAAAAACCCAACAGTTCCCTCCTTCTATAATTCCACAGCCAAACTGTTGGAACTGGGATCAGAGCTGGAAGGGGGGTGGGGAGGCGGGCAAGCAAGAAAACCTTATCCTAAAGGACATCCAGGGGTTCAGAGGACGGTTTATATTTCTGGTTCTGGTCTACATCCTGATTCCCTTTGATTTTTCACAGTGCTCCTGGGGACCTGGCTTCAGCTTGAGGTCTAGTTCACAAGCAAAATTACAGTAAAGAATTGGTCAAGTTTTATTTGGAGTGTGTTTCTTTCATGTTCAGGTTTAGCTTGTAGATGGGTTTGATATTGCAAATCAATTTGTGATCAAAGTTTTTAACCCCGGGTTGGGAAAGGCTCACTACTTGTGTCCAAACAACTTTACATGAATTAGTTTCATGTTTAGGGTTGTCATTGTGTTGGAACCGCGGCACCGCAGCTCAAAAATGTCTTCTCCCTTCGGCCGCAGTGACAGTTAACTTTACTTACTATGGGCACAAGCTGGAGTGCGAACACAGTGCATTAGAAAGAAGTAGGCCTTTACCACAAAGGGAGCGTCCAGTAAAAAGACGCCATCAGGTTGCATTTGGGGAATTGTAGGATTCATCTTTTTTGGAGCATCATCCGTCCAGGGGAGTAAAGGTAAGGATAGGATGGCCTCTGCCCTCTTTCAAAAATCTGTCTTTTGTGAGTCGTCCAGTTTCATCAAAGTACGATACAACATTTGTTTTAGGCATTGGTGAGTGTCCTCTTAATTTCACTTGGGAAAGTCAGTGTGGTGGGGAATTTATGCTTAAAGTGTCACAGATTTGTGCTCCACAGACAACTTAGATCTTAATTAGTGACGCGTCAACAGAGAATGTCTGTGAGACAACGCCACTGTAGGTACTTTGTGTTGTTGAGTTCTCCCGAATCAACTCTCAGTTCCATATTAGCATGTCAGCTGACCCTGTGGTCATGTGACCTGAATCAGTTCTGCGTCAGGTTATGTGTCCTGGTTGCATGTTAGAAACACTTTCTGAAGTCGGACCTCTGATTGATAATTTGGTAAAAATCAAAGATGGCGTCAACAGAAGGAAAAAGCTTTACTTTACTTTATTAGACTTTTTGTCTCATTTGTGTCTCACTAAAACAGTCGTACACACAGTACAGTCCAACTTCTATCCGTGGATATGTTGTTACATTGTTTGCATATATGTTATAAACTGGCATTGTCAACGAGGATCCAGGCAAAATTTCCAACTTGATGTACAGGAATGTGCTGAACTCTGGAGTGACGTCATTCCCAACTTCTGACTTATGAGGTAAATGGAATGCAAAGTACAGTAAAGATGCACAACATTTAAAAAAAGGAAAAAGCACCACCAATAAATGCATCAGATTTTTTTGTATCCACTCTTCCTCATCCTACATTACCCACAATGCAACTTCTGTGTAGGAGATCCGGGTGTGTGGCCAGCGTGGCCTTAAAATAGCATTGTTAGTTGGGCAGGTTCACTTTCCCAGAGTGCAAGACTCAGTGTTCATGTGTGTTGCTTTTGAGAGATGCACGAATATAAGGTTTGAAACGCTTCCTTCTGAGACCCGGGCCACAAAAATGACCACCTTATTTACATTGTTGTGATGGAAACGGATAGAAATAAGAACTCTACGGTGCTGTGAATTTGTCTCTACGTAATAACGTAGAGCAATAGATGGATCTAACTGACGGAAAGAGGAATAAATACCGTACAGAACGAAGCGGCTGAGAGTAAAAAAAAAAACATATTTCTAAGGAGTGAACCAGATGTTTGCATTTTTTTTTTCAAGCGAGCGACTGCAAACGGCCGGAACAGCCTCTTTTGAAATACCTGCGCAATTGCGGGGTTTGCCGACATTATGGTTGTTATTGGCTCTAAATAATAAAAGCCTTTTTTAGCGTCCCCCAGTCCAAATAAAGGTGTACACGGGCTATTCCTCTGGTTACCCCCCCTTGCCCCCCGCCCTCCTCATGAGATGGCTGTGTGCAGCGCCGGCCGGGCTGCAGGTGAGCTGTAATTAAGCAGAAAGCAGACATTATGGAGCAGAAAGAGCTGCAGGGAGACGCAGCTCTTTCTGCCATCTGATCCAGCAGCAGCAGACACGTTGCACACTCTGGAGCTGGCCAAGCAAGCCTCTAATTCCCTCCTCCTCTCTTTCTCTCTAACACACACACACACACACACACACACACACACACACACACACACACACACACACACACACACACACACACACGCATACACACGCATACACACGCATACACACATACACACTTGCAGATACCTTCACATTATCCATGTGTCTGCCTGTTCCTTTTTTTTCACAGGGAAGAGGCTGGAATGCAATCTGTATTTCAGGAAGGAGAAAGCAAAGCAGAGAAGACGAAGAGGAAGAAGAAAGGGAGTAAAGCGCCACCTCATCATTCCATGATCGGACCTCCAGCTCTGATCGGATTCTTGCAGCAAACAACACCGAATTAACTCGTGGCCATTCAACAATAACTTTACTGTGTTCCTATTCAGTTGACAGGCAGTGAGCAGCCTTCCTTTTGTCGAGTTTGGGCATGTTTAGAAAAAGTATTCCGGCAAAATCTTAGAACACACAGATCTTATAAGTTATATTCGGGAATTATGCATTATAAATTACCAGATGTAGGCAAGATTCTGCAGCCAAAAAGAAGAGCCTCTGGGCTCCATTAATAGACTAAAGCTTAGTTTTGCGGATTGCCATGTTTAAAAAATCCAAAGTTATGACGTAAAGAACAAGCTATACACAACCAGAAGTTGCAGTGTTTCTAAACGCAACACAAAACTGTTGTTTGGAATTAAATGGGTTTGAATGAAGTGGGAAAGTTTAGCACAACTGATATTTTCAAATAGCTCAACTTCATGCAGGTTAAAAAAGGCCAAAAGGGGATCCTAAAACATGAGCTTTCTTTCAGCATTTCCTCTAGACACACTCCTTATGTGAGGGTACAGATCTAGGGCAATAAACTTCCTTCTTCTGTATAGTCTTGACCAAACATGTTGTTGTGGAGCTGATAATTGAGCACTAAAACGTAATGGGGATTAAATGAAAGATTACAAAATCATGTGCATTTGCTCTAAAACTGTACACAAAGGCTTTGATTCCTAAAAAGCCATTCCTAGCAAACATTGCCTTGAAAGAGCTACCAGTAATTAGTCGACTGATCAGTTGTCTTCGACAGAACATTATGTTTGACGCGCTAAACAAATCTACTCACACATAAGTGTGATCCAATTTAAGTAATCGCACAGCTATGAAAAATCTGAGTGACCAATGGAACAAAACTTTTAACTCTGTAATTTCCAATGTTTTCTTGGGAGAACAAAGATGGAGAAAAAAAAATGTTGGAAACACGGACAGGAGGGCGTAGGAAAAACAAACATTTCTGTGATGAACCATATTGTATTAAGTCAAACTGTGATCTTTTCAGAAAGCAGCTCGTGCTTTAAAGGCCATGGCTCTGGACTTGATATTAAAAGCTTTGGTTAACGCAATGAAAATATTGCTCAGGTTTGTCTATGCTGTGTGAAAAATTAACTCAGGATAACGGATTGCTTAAATCTTGATCCTGATTAGTGCAGTCCGTTCTCAGTCTCTCCGGTTTGTTCCAATGAAGTGGTTAGACGATGCTGTGTCTGTCAGCGTTTTTCAATCCATGAGATTTTATCCTAAAAGGTTCTTAAAGTACTTGAGCATTTGGTTAAGGTTGGGGAAATATTCATTACAATGAACGGAAAGTCTTGTCTGGACCTATGTAGACATTTTCTGATAGATAAATGGGAATTAATAGTAATTTTAAAGCAGATATAAATGCAGAATGTGGTTGCACCTAAACCACTTAATTCGGCAATATCTTCTTATGATTGAGGCAATCCATTCGGTTATTTGATAATTGTTTGCTGCTGGCAAAAAATGCAGGACTTACAACAAGGAGACCAACGTTTGTGATGAAAAGAGTTATTGTGAACTTTTTTGGAAACATACTTTAGATACTAGTTTATATATTATTTTATATTTTCTTATTTAAGCCCAATATGATGTTTTTTGTTTGTATACAAAAACCTGTATCTGTATAGACTAAATTATCTAGTAAGGGTTGTTTTTATGATTCTAGTTGGACATGTGTAAATCAAATTTGGGCTAGAAGTAGGCAAATATCAGCACATCGCCTCTTATCTTTCCTGTCTGAACCCCAGGTTGAGAAACATTGGTGTGAATAATGCACTTTTATAATGACTTTATTCATTTTCTTGTCCTTTGAATTTAGGCCTTCAGTTGGATTTTATTCAAAGATGTCCATTACAGTTCAATGTTTTATAAAGTACATTACAAACAGTTGTGTCATTTGGTGGGACGGAGAAAATTATCATTCCGGCATGTGGTTATGCACTTACCTAATAAGCATCTCACCCACTTAAGTGATGGGCGGCTGTCCAGGTGTTAGCACTTTTTTTGCTTTCTGCTGCTCATCTTTCAGCAAAAGCAGGTTACAGGGGGTCCCCAGCTGTTTCCCCCCTGGGAGCGAGGCTCTTCGTCCCTTTAGTTTGCCCGACTGCGTTGTAAAAGAACAAACTCGCTTGTGCAGAAGCAAGGAGGCGGATGGAAGAATGTGGAGGGGAGGGCTGGACGGACGAATGACAAGCCGCAGAAACGAGGAATATGGAAAATGGACTCAATCACTCTCAATAAATCATAGTTACAGATGCAGATGTCTGAACAGGAAATAGCTATACTCATATATTATTACCAGAATTTTTGAGAACCTCCATCAATCTGATTGGCTGGAAATCACCTGTTGTGTAACCCTACATATTTGTCTTTTCACCTTTGCAAGGTAGAATTGAGGGGTAATTCTGCAACATGGAAGAGCGGATCTGTTCTAGCACGGCATGGCTGAAGAACTAAATGGGCCTCTGAATGCCTTCAGTTCTGGAAAACCACATGATTAACACTCTGAACTTGAACTCTGAACTCTCCATACATTTTATTTTCATTCATTCATTTTTTGAGAATAATTGCAGCGCAACAGTATATGTGTTTCTTTCCTTTTTGATTTGGGTTCAACCCTTTGATACACATATGTTAAAGTCCTGCCTCCCTCACTGGGATTGGCTAACAAAAATGAGTAGCTCGGAAACTGAAATAAGTCACACAGTGAAGGAAATCAGACAAGATCTCAGGTGCTGCAAAGAGAAAAGACATCCAAAAAGCTTCCCTTAGTCTTTTTGGATACTGACAATTCTCTTGACAAACCGTTTGATCTCGCTCAAAAACTGAATTATTTGTAACACCGATCAGGATTTAGTAAACAATATCCTGGCTTGTCATCGGAATCCACTGGTTGTATTACAAACAAATGTCACTGCTATATCAAATTTTTAGTACTGGGCAAAGATAAAGATAAGATCAATTGCACGATTTTCTGTGATTAACAGTGATTAATAGCATGGTTTCCTGTGATTAACAGCGATTAATCGCACCAAGCGCAAAATTCAACAGTACATTCAAAACGCTAGTTTTGAATGTATTGTTGAACTGAATGCTTTTATTTTAAAGTAATTTTATCAGAACAACATAAGAGGTACAGATGTTGTACTTCAGACTGCTGTGTGTGTCAGGGAAACCAACAGCTAGTGCTCGTTGTAATGCCGTCAATCGGTTTCATATAACTTGCCTCCCCCAACGTGTATTCTCCTCGTTGGGGGAGGCTCGTGCGCGCCTCATTTGGTGCACTAAAGACGCTTCATTCTTCTTGCGTTGGGTTGTCGACAGTTCTCCCGCACGCCGCATCCAACGTCGTCTGCCGAAGTCTCACTTCACTGGTTTGTTTGGGTAGCTAGTGGACTTACATCAATGCTGTGTGATGCCTTTAAGTGGTACTTCAGGCTCGTAGTACTCGATTTGCAGTGGTTACAAATAGCTTTGTTTTAATCAACTACAGCGTCTGGTTGAGATTTAAAAAAATGAAAATGTCCATTTAAAAGTGCAGCACCTTTCTCCATTTTCTCAGTTCATCTGTGCAGCAGTGTAAAGCCCCTCGCAATGCTCCAAAAAAAAGGAAAAGACATGCTGTAAACGCACGATCAAATCATTGTCGGTGTTAAGGTATTGCTACGTTAACACATTTATAACGCGCTAACGTGTCCAGCCATACAAAATGTATGCCCCCAGATATTCAAGAAATAAGTGATTTAAATTTTTCTGAACACATCACAAGCCATTCTTACTTTAACATGTATACACATGCACATATACAAAATACTTATTTTCTTTCGTTGTCCATCTCATGCATATTTAATTTTATGTTTGTAATTTTATAAACAATTTTAATATCATCCAGGTGGAGGCTTCAAATAAGCCCAGTTGGCTTTTTGCTTTTTCCTGCAGACTGAGATTAATTCATCTCTAAAATGTTTGTTCATTATTAATTTTGTATTGCTTGAAATGTGCAAATAAAAAAAATAAAACAATACAAAAATGGTGAGGAGAGAGGAATTGAGGGAGGCTGTCAATTGTCCAATTGTCTGTCTGATTGTCTTGTGAATATCTGACTGATTGTTTAACGGTTGGTCTGACTCTGTCTGATCGTCTGTCCGGCTGTCTGTCTGATTGTCTAACGGATCTGTTTGACTCGCTGTTTGAATGTTGATTGATCGTCTCTTTCTGACTTTCTGTGCTGCGCTCAAAATGTCCTGTGGTCAGTTAGTAGAGAGGCAGACTGCAGGGTGGAGCTGCTCTTTATTGTAACCACACACACACACACACACACACACACACACACACACACACACACAGATGTGATTCATGTGGATCTGCACTGTTGGCAGGCTGAACCTAAGTATTTCATGATCTATTCCTACACCTAGCTTGGCAGTTATTTTCCTCACCTCCTTTGGTATTAAACAATATTTATGTAGTTTTGCTGCGTAAACACTTATGCGTAGCCTTATTGTTGAAGGAACTGGTGCAACGTTAACTTCCTGGTGAAGATTATGTCTGCAGCACTTGATTTGGTCAAAACATTCCCCTTGAAATCTACTTCAACAACTTGTATTACGTTAGAGGGTCCTTATTTTATCTAAATGTATCCAATACTTTATGACCAAATACCTGCAGAACGAATGGCATTACCATCAGCTTCAGCTGTAAATCAGTGCTATGTAACAATACTAGCTAAGGAAACGTTTCAACATAGCTTCTAAACATCGATAGAACCTGAACAGAATCAGCCGGAAAGAATTCCGCGTCTCATCTCAAATAAAAATAATAAAACAGACTATACATACAGTTGCCTATGTTAGCTGCCTTTTAGCCAGTGTGTGCATGTCCATTGCTGCCGGAAGAGCAGCATTTTTAGAAGCATTTTTAAAAATCAGTTAAAAGCTAATCAGCACTTTAAGCCTAGTTGATGGTTCTGCGTTTTCAGAGAAACTCAAGGACACGCACACGCAAGAGCCGCTTGCTTGTGTCGATCCATTTTTCTAGTCAAAAGCTACGCAAGCCTTAAGGAGCCCGCAAGGCTGTGATTGGTCTGCTAACTACATCCTTTCCGGTTTCATAGCATAATACTGCTATTTTTAAAAGGAAGATTTTTGAAGAGAGAATGAATCAGATTGAAGAGCTTTTGTTGGAAAAATCCGTAAATATGACCACTTTACAACCCGTCATTGGCGGACTATAAGGATGCGGGGATGGCCTCCAATTTATGGAGGGAGATCTCTGCAAACCAATAAACAAACCAACGACTTCCACACACAAAGACGGCATTCTCTAGGTCGTCTTCGACAAAGACGTCGAAAAAACGTTACTCCACCTGTTGTTCTGGCGGTGAATTGCTCTGCAACACACACAAGCCTTTTAGAACCATGAATTGAAACGAGTCCGTCGATGCGACTGCGTGAAAAGATGCAGACGCAGTTGCAGAAGCATGCCAGCGCCTTCACTCACTAAGCACAATTATTATGGTCTTTACTATACTTGTTGCTTTGTACCGTGTGTCTTGTGTGTTCTTCTCAGCACTTCTATTCATGCATTATGTTCGTCCTGTGCTGCCTGTCACAGTGGTATCCTTGTCATGACCTGCCAAGGGACTAGTTGCACATTTTGAACTGTACATGGTCTCTTTTAAGTGAAATTAATAAATAAATAAATATGTGTCGAGTAAGCTGATCTTTTTTCCTTCCTCTTAAAACACGGTTGCTGTGAGATATGATAATCTCGGATCCGTTTAAAACTTTGGACGCAAACAGCATGAGTTTAATCCAAATTTGTCTTCAGCGATATCATTCGATGGTCTTTCACGGCATGATATTAAATTGAGCTAATCTGCGCATGTGCATTGAATTAAACTACACCTAACAATGTACAGTAGCGAGCGGTCGCTTTGATGTCGCCCTGTTGTCGACTTTGCACTTCCTCTCAGGTTGTAAAAGCTTGAACACACAGCTGTCTGTCATCATACACAGCAAGACAGCCTGTGTGTGTGTGTGTGTGTGTGTGTGTGTGTGTGTGTGTGTGTGTGTGTGTGTGTGTGTGTGTGTGTGTGAGAGAGAGAAGATGAAAAGCATAGCCTACCTGCTGCTTTCTCATTATTGCCTTTGAGAGCCTCAGCAATAGTTAAACATGTATGTGTGTGTGTGTGTGTTTGTGTGTGTGTGTAATGGGCTCTTTATGAACGGAAGCTATTGGATGTTTGAAGTTTACCCTACTGGCAAAGAACGAAGAGGAGAGGGGTTTGGGGTTTTATGTAGAGTGTTTTTGTGTGTGTGTGTGTGTGTGTGTGTGTGTGTGTGTGTGTGTGTGTGTGTGTGTGAGTAAAAGGGGGCACCCACTAATAATCATTTACTGCAAGTGTGTGTACGGTAGAAGTGGGAGGTTTACACCTAATAATCGTGCTTCAGCTTGGTGTGTATGTTTGCGTGTCCACATTCCTAAACAGGAACTGACCACCTGTTGATTGGCCAGTCTGGCTCTGCCTGCTCGCCATGCACTCCTCTCAACGGTTGTTCTCTTTGGCTTTTTTAACAAATAAATTAAACCAATTACCACAATGGACACGTATGCGATGATAGCCCCAAGAGAGGGATTGCTGATTGATTTTCTTTGGTTGGAGCGCTGAAAAGCTGATGCTAGTGCAAGTGCTTAAACATTTACAAAAAATTGTACAACCATCTGAAATAAACACAAAGTTTAACAAATGTTTAAAGATCTGATAAGTTAATCATGACATTTATACAGTCTTATTTATACAGGGCTTTCTTTCTTTTTCCTGCTTTGATGTTCTGTAATGTATTTTAATTTGTATCTCAAGTAAGATTCCTTGCATGTGTACACAAACCTTTCCAATAAAGCTGATTCTGCTGGTGATACTGGCAGTATAGAGGGGGAAAGACAAGTGACCGATAAAGAAGTTGTGTCGCAGAGTGACGCAGACATTTTATGAACACAATTACAGTATGAGAGACGTCAAATTGCCCTTAATGATGTATTTGATAATGATGTGTCTGAGAGCGCAGGGTGCAGGTCTGTGGGCTACACTGACTACACTCTACCGCCATCTGTCACCTACTGGAATCATTTACCGACGGAGAGAGAGAGACTGAGAACCAGTTTAATCTCAAAGAACTTCATGAAAAAATCTCCAGGGTTGAAGGAGAGAGCGAGCGAGAGGCAGTGCTGAGACGGAGGCCTTTGTCAGTCCTCACTCTTCTTCTCCCTCCGTCTCTCTCGCAAAAGAAACCCAGATAATTGAAGGCCTCGCTTTGGTTTGGTAATCAAGAGGAGGGACGGACGAAAACGGAGACAAAGTGATTGTAGAGCGAGAGAGAGGGAAGCCACGTCCACATGTGTGACTCACTCTCCCTCCCTCCCCCACGCTCTATAACTCTTCCCCCATGACACTCTACCTCTATCTCTCTCTCCGTCAACGAGGTCAAACTGAACTCAACGTTGCACCGACTTTCCTGTATAATGCTTCCACTAGAATTGATTATTAAGAGTAGTAATGTCAAAAATAGCATGAGGAGTCGCACTAGTTGTTGGGAAGTCACTGCTAACAGCATCGTGAGCACTCTGAATGTCAGGGACACACACACGCTGTCTGTTTTTGATGTACACGCCAAAATAATGTCGAACACAGTTGGGGGGCTCTTACTGTCGCTGTGCTGTTGAATGAGCAGGATGGGCAAACTTCATACCAACTTTTCAGCTGCCTTTGTCCCTGCAGCATCAAAATAGGAAGGCCCGCCTCTTGCTCCATTCGTAGCCAAATACATGTGGCTCTGAAAGCCTCCCTAGACTTTTTTCTTCTGACGTTTACATGCATCAAATGTGCCGTTCCTTGCCTTGTTCTGAAGAAGACAATGTGCGCTGATTACACGGCTATGGCTGCAATCGGTGGGTCGATGCTCTAACACACCGTTTATCTCCTCAAAATAAACAAAAAGTGGAACATCAAGAGGCACTCGTGGCTTTTTGTCTCTGCAGTTTCCAAAGGATACAGACTTGATCGATTGTGCGCCTGTTGAAGTATTTCATAGTGCTTAAAAAAAGGTTGTGTTTTGCTTTCATGACCAGAAATGTGTCTTTGCAAGATATTGACTACATGGTTTGTAAACCCAACAACGTTTATATTCTGAATGTGCCGTCAAAAGAACACTGGTCGGGTCGCCCCCAATATATCATATCCTTTTTGTTCCAGAAGTGACACGCTGACTGGAGAGGGACGCTGTAGACGGACAGATGGACCAACGTCTTTTTTTCCTCTCAGCGTCCGGAGCGGGACACCCTCCCCTCACACGCAACACCCGGGGTTACATCACCCATCTGCGGCCAATCACACGCTGGCAGTAGACGAGTAGTTGAGAATGTTCCTACGTTCGCACGGGCAGGTCTAAGGCCTATGTGGCCCTCGGTCCAGACACGGGCTCCTCATGCAGAAAGAAAGGGAGACATCAGGGAGTGAAGGAGAGTCCGGTATACGGGATGTGTTGCATTAAGAAGAAGGGACGAGGAGGCCAGCTGAGAGGGAATTAACGAATGGAAACGCAGACTGGGGGAGTGACTCAGGAGAGAGAGGGAGAGGAATGTTTAACACACTTTCATGTCTCTCTGTTGAGACTCACTTTCTCTGTTTCCCAACATGCAGAGAATATCAAACCCATCCCCCTCCCTTCTCCTGACACACACACACACAGACACACACACACACACAGCAGACGGGCGGAGGATGGAAACTATGAGCACGGCGCTGCTGCCAGACGGCAGAGAGAGAGAGGAACGACCCACAGAAGGAAAAATATCCAGCAATGCTCTGACTCGGTTTGTTCTATTCTTTTCTGCTCTGTGTTCGGTTTGAATACGAGAGAAGGAGTGTGAGCACAGCGAGCCTCTGGTTGTGGATGTGGAGACACTAGACCTTCATTTGGGAGTAGAAACCAAGTCATGACATGGCTAACGTTACACATCCAGAGAGCGCGGGCATAAGGTGCCACTAAAGAAAATCTAACCCGCATTAAATGTCTTCTCATTGGAGGAGAGAGTGGAGTGTTGTGATACAACACACACACACACACACCTTCATCAACCACTGACTATCAGATTATTGCAAAATGCTACAATAGATTCATATGATTATGCATCTAAATATGTTTTTCTAACTTGGAGACGTGTCACCACTGCAAAGATTGAGTATAGCAGCACATGTGCGAGTGCTCTCACACACACACACACACACACACACACACACACACACACACGTAGTTGTACGTCCACGCGGCGGCCATGCGCAGTAGCTGGTCCTGCAGCACTTGAGCGCTGTTCAGGCCTGGTCAGAAGACCAGACTGTTTGATTCGGATTGCTAACGTAGCATGTAGCATCATCCTGTTTTATGGAGACACAAAATGAAACACTGTGAATCGGATCTGTGGCTCAATTGAAATGTGTGTGTGTGTGTGTGTGTGTGTGTGTGTGTGTGTGTGTGTGAGAGTTAATGACGTGCCATAACTTCCTAACATCCTCCATTTCCTGTGTTGTAAATCCGCAGCCTCCAGTCTCCCGACTCACCTGTGTTGTGTGTGCTTGTGTTTGTGTGTGTATGTTTATGTGCGTGTGTATTCTTCACCTCATGGTGCGCTCAGGCGCCATTCGTAGCCGTTTAAAAAGGAAGCCCTGCGGTGTGCTGACTCAAAGAGGCGATGCTACATCTGGGTTGGACTGATGAAGCTACGCTAACAAGCTATTTAAAAATGAGCAATATAGTCCGATAACAAAAACGAAACAAGAAGCACTGTAAACTGTTTGGTTGCTTCTTATACTCGTGTCTAAAGGGCAATAATACCATGAGGCAGGATGGTACAAGACTGGAAAGATAAATCACTCAATATTCAGTACAGATTTAGATTTAGACCGTGTTGAAATTGACTTGAAGAGAACGACGGTTCATTCAGTTATTCCTTCAGGTTCTGTGAAAGTCGTTCCACTGTCATTTTGTGAAAATGAGTTTTGGTCGAAGGAACGTTATGACGTTATAATGATGTGCTCAGTGATCTGGTAAAATGTCGTATTGGTTTCAAACTCAAATAAATACAGTTGAACTTGATATTCAAGATGAATTATGTCCTGTTTACACTAAGTAAACAATTTACAATACTGCATCAAAACTAACAATGATAAGATTTATTTATAATCCATAAAAATACAACATTTCATTTTTATTTTCATTTCATAAAAGGGGGACTTTAGGGTGACTTCAAAGCAGTTTCAGGGGGTCTTTCTCGATCAATATGGACCCCACCGTGATGCAACAGAGTTCTCAGCCCTCCAGCGGGCCTTCAGCTCTGTTACCTCTGCCCTGCATGGCTCTTACCCAGACCCACAGCCCCCGGAGAGGAAGAGACACAACGCATATCATTCATCTATACCACCTCCGTGGTTACACGTCAGCCCAAACCAACACAAATGTCCCTCATCACTCAGCGGGGAGAAAAGCGTGTCGGTCAGATAGCATTGCAATGTTTACTACACTTGTATCAGCGTGTACTGCTGCTTCCCCTTCATGTAAGACTCCACACTCAGAGTGTGTGAACGCAGTGTGGAAGTAACACTGATCTGGGGTCATTTTCATCTCCTGAGTGAATTCTGTGCCGCATGAGCTCACTCTCTCACCAGTGCAGCGCAACACAACAGCATTAGCTTTTTTTTTTTTTTGTCCCCTCTAGGATTTTACATGCAGGACATCTGGAAACACTCAGCCCAGCGTTGCCACGGTAGCGACCAGGAGGTGGACGAAGCGGCGGTTTTAAATCCGCCTCTGTCCCTGGGATGAAAGAGGGATGATGGGAAAGCGAGGATAAGAAAAGACGGGGGGGGCAAGTCAAGAGGAAAAAGGATGTCCTAACTGAGGGAGTGTTTGTGTGTACATGTGTGGTGCTACAAACTTCCAAATGAGAGCAGGATAGGTCACTCTGAGAACCATGACTGCTCATCCCCCCCTGGTAGAGGTCAAAGGTGAGCTGTGGTAAAGAGTCTGACAAGGTAAACTCTTTAGCAGCTGCCTCAGCTGCAGGCTAATTCTTTACCGTTGGCTTTATCGTAACCCCTACAGGGCCAGGTGGGCGGGGCGTTGCTGTATGAGGTCCTCGTGGCATCAGATGAGCTGAAAATGAGCCGCTGATCCCAGTTGTCTAAAAAGAACTAACTCCTCCAAATATGTTGGGGTCTTCGATGGTCTGTCCATCCGGTTTTGTGAACCAGGCCTCCCACTCTTCCTGCATGTGTTTTCCACATCCATGCCGAACACTACGCCTCATTGGCTGAGAGGTCGGCGACCCCGCCGGTCCGTGAAAACGCACGGGATGTCGAGGTGCCGCTCCTCTCCTCTGCTCCACACGCTACAGCGAAGGTAACTACGTTACCCAGAAGGCCGTTCTCTGAGGAGGCCGGATTCAGCCCAGAGACCAGATTTAAAGGGCCAGGCTGCGTTTCTACACGTGCTCTTGGGGTTACTTTTATTATCTTTTAGCACTTTGTTAAATTAGGTCCAGACAGCATTTTTTTTCAGTCCTTTTTTTCCTCCATCTGTTTTTGATTACCATATGAAATAAGAACGTTAATATCGTTTGTTTCTATGGGATTTTCACTGTGGCCGTCCTTATTCTTCACACACAGAGTTACATTAGGTGATGATAACCAAAAAGAAAGCCTACAAAGCTGCCCTGCCCAAGCAACGCTTAGAATAAACCCCATCACTCGTTTCAAGTCCCTCTTCTCTGTCTTCCACATTTACACTTTCTACTCTTTGCCTTTAAACTCTTGTTTTCGCTCTCTCTCACTCTGGCATTAAAGTGACGTTGAGCTTTTGAGGTTTTGCTTTAATGTCTATAATGATAAAGCTACGGCCTCAAGCCTCTATTTTTTTCTCTCCACGTTTTTTCATTTGTCTTTTGCTCTTCACCGGCTGCCTTGCAATTCTCATGTCTTTCTCTGTTTCATTACCTCCCTTGACCTCTATCTGTGTGTGTATGTGAAGCGGTGAGAGAGAGAGAGAGCGAGAGAGATAGAGAGAGAGAGAGAGAGAGAGAGGGAGAAAGAGGCCGACTGCCCATCCTCAACGTGGCAGGGTGACGTTTCAAAAACCGAACCTCCCGAGCTCGCTGAGAGCTGACAGAGAGAGAGAGAGAGAGTGAGAGAGAGCTGTATTTTCTTCGGTGTTTAATTACTCAAAGTGGGAATCTAACACTTTTATCAATACAGTTTTGGACAGAAACTAAGCAGAACTGTGTACTTTGTGAATCCCTTTTGTAACCCTGTTTGGAGGGACAGAGACAGTAGACACACATGTCAAAAAACATATGCAAATAACACAAAACTAAGGTTGAAACTAATATGTCCAATAATGAATACAAGCACTTTTATTTCACTGTTTCATGAAGACTAAAACAGGAGGTCACAGCACCTACATCACTCTATCATTCGGCACAACACAAAACCTCTGAGTTCGGGTTTGGGTTGTCTTTCGCAGTTTGCAGAAATAGGAAATACAAATTTTAGGGTGATAAAGGGGTTGGGCAGGGACGAGCCAGGAGCAATCACAGCTGAGGACACCCGAACACAGCTGTCAATCATGGAAACACTCCCAAAACATATCCTCCTCAAACTCATTGAGTGTGTTCATGTGCTCACATAAACCTGTAGGCAAAAACGTTTCTCAGCCATCTTTTGCTAGTTTTGCAAAATGGCTGAAACTATTAATATGTAGGAGACATTTTGCATACTTAACTATTGAATCAACTAAACCACCTTAGCCATGCTAATGACATGGCTAACGGATGTTAGTGATGCTCATGGATGTCTTGAACATGAACACACTGTGCTGCAGGACTTCTTTCCCAATCAATCCACTGAATGTTACTTTGGGGTGTAATGACTTATATGACTCTATGTTTGTATTCTGTTTCCTTTAATTAAGTTTCCCCTTTTATCGGACAGGATTGCAAATGTTTCCAAACAACCAATTTACACATGGCTCAAATGGCACAACTCAATTTAGTTATTATGAACCCAGTCCGTCCTTTACACTACAGCTTTGTCGGGGATTTTTGACACGTTAGGCACATACTTTGAGAGAAGTGCTGCAAACAGAAAATAGTTCCGTTGTGCGAAAATTCTGCTCACTGAGCTGATAAAGAAAGAAAAGGAGAGTAACGGGAGAGATGACAGTAAAAAAAAAAAAGAGTCTGGGTCGAATGTGGGGAAAAAAAGTTTTCCCTCTCTTTCCCTCCCTCTCTCTCTCCGTGGCAGTTTAATCTAACCAATATGTGTGTGTCTGACACATGAGGGGAGGAGACGGAGGGAGAAAGAGAGAGAGAGCCTCCCTCCAAGAGAGAGAGAGAGAGAGAGAGAGAATTTGCATTCTTTTCCATTGAGGTCAATGTTTTACAGATTCTTTGACCACGGCCTGCAGAGTCTCTCTTGGTGTGTGCATGTGTGTGTGTGTGTGTGTGTGTGTGTGTGTGTGTGTGTGTGTGTGTGTACAATGTGGACGGGTGAGAAATATGTCATTTGATCCGTTGTCACTAATCAGATTGCAACGTCTTTTACTTCACTGCTGCGTCGAAGCTGACTCTTTTGTTGTATTCTCCAAATGACGTGTCACCATCGTCCCACAATTATGACATCACTGCCAGATGTGTTGAAGTATTTTTCCTGTGATGTGTTCCGTCCCAGCCTTTAAGAACTTTACTTACTTACTATGTTGGTGTGAATATGAATCACAAATAATGCCAGTTACATTCAATTCAGAGCTTAATGGCATTGTCATGGATTCATATGATTTATAGTTGATTGTAGTTGATTTTTAAGAATTTTATTTAAGCTTTTTGAATGTTTTATACTTTAGCTTTTCCCTACATTTCCTTCCCTCTCTCCTCCCACAGTGTTAGTCCATCTTCAATCTAGCACTCCCTCCGTTTTTTCTCTCCTACTCAAATTCCCCAGTTTATTCAGATCCAAGTCCTCAGTAGGTTCCTCCTCCTCCTCCTCCTCCTCCTCCTCCTCCTCTATCCACACCTCACACTTTATCTGCAACATCTTCTCCTCTGTTTCATTTTTTCCTATCTCTGTCATTTTGATTCTTTCCTTTTGTCTAAACTTTTTTGTCTCAGTCCACTCAGGCTCATCTTACCGTCCGGATCCCAATTTTCCTTATTTCTCTCTCTCTCTCTCTCTCTCTCTCTCTCTCTCTCTCTCTCTCTCTCTCTCTCTCTCTCTCTCTCTCTCTCTCTCTCTGCTGTAAATCTTCCTCAATTTTCAAATAACAAAAACATGCAGAAAAAAACATTGTAGGCCCCTAGTGTGTGGATGTAATGCAGGCTGCAACCTGCCTCAAACTTGCATTCTCTCCAATGACCATCTGGGGGCGACTCCTCTGCGTGCAGAACGAATCGGATTGTGTAGAAGTCTATGGGAAAATTGCTACTTCTATCTCGATCAACAGGTCAATCAACAGGTAGCTACGACTGCCGTATACAGGGTCTCTCCACGTCGCTCGCCCGTACTGCAAATAGGGTTACTTCTGTTCACCTGTTTCCAGAAAACCAGATGGCGACGGCCAAATTGCCAAACGGCGGGCTGTTCAACAAACAACGAGAGACGTCACCAGGAATCCACTCCTTGATGTAATGTTAATATTGCTTTAGGACAGGAGCTTTAATGTTCAGTATTGTGGGTGAATCCAGCTTCTGAGTGATAACACTGAGCACTGGTATCTGCAATAAGTGAGATAGTCTGTTGTTATGTTGCTGCAGATCACACTGACAAGGGAACTGGGTGTGAACTTCTTCACTGTGCAGAAGCCAAAAACCTGTGACCATGCTCACTGACAAAGATGGTGACCACTGTTGCTTCAAAATGATCAGAGGGCATGAGTAAAAGGTGACGGGTGTGGAGACGTGGCACACGTGCACACAGACAGTTTATACCAGTAGCCGATGATGGAATACAAAGAGTTTACCTCTCTTTAGACGGGTCCTCTCCTCTCTGGTTTCTCTCACCACTCCCTAACATGAGCTACAGTCCACCGCAGCACTGTGTGTGTGTGTGTGTGTGTGTGTGTGTGTGTGTGTGTGTGTGTGTGTGAGTCCTTCCTCTCTCACAAGCTGGATTTGGATACTTGCTGAAATCAGCTGTGGTGCGTTTATTTCGTTTTCAAAGGTGGAGAGAGAACCAAACTACATAAACCTGAATCAGTCACATTGATTTGATTAAACTTCCAACATCGTAATCATAAAAAAAATGTTTTGTTCCCCTCACACACAAATCCTGTTTGCTGACGTGTGACTGCAGTTCATGATTTTGCCATCAGCCATTTTCTTTCTCTCTTTCTGTCCCTCACCGTTACTTCCTGGCATGCCTTTCGTTTTCCTTCTGTCTCCTGTTACTGCAGTCTGCATATTCACTCTGTGTGTCCTCTCTCTCTCTCTCTCTTTCTCTCTCTCTCTCCTACACTCCTTAATCTCTCGCCCACATGACCACCTATTTCCTCTTATCCTTCTCTTCCTTCTTTCTTCCTGTGTTTACTTTGACTGCAGTTCTGCAGTCGCAATGTCGTTCTCCCTCGTTCTCTTTCTTGTATAAAAACAAATACCACTCGTAGGCTAATGCCATTCCACCATCAACCTAGTTATGCTAACTACTGACAGTTTAACTTCTCATACGCTCAAATTTTTAGAGGGTTTGATCTTGTTCTTATTATTTATTTGAGTCAAGCTGAGAATTGCTGTTGACATGAACCAGTTTTGCCTAATGAGGAACTGAAAGGGATACGCGGCAATATAAATTGACTTGACTTGGACTGACGAACATAATGTCTTGGGTATGATGTTGGGGTGGACGGCACAGGATAAAAACCGAGGATTGTGTCTCGTCACAACCAACCATCAACCATGAACACATGGGTTTTCTGACCTTTAACGAATAGTTAAAACCACCCCATCTACAGAAAATGTGAAACTAACACCAGGGAACAGTTAGCTTAACTTAGCGTGAAGACTGGAAAAAGGAAATCTGCCCGCTGTCTACCCGTGTCCTGCCTTTATGCTAAGCTAAGTAAATTAGCTGCCAACTGTAGCTTTATATTTACCAGACAGTTATCCGTTTTGCCAAGCAGCTTTAGCTGCCTAAAACAGCCTAAATTCGCTTAGAAATGAACAACTTTTCATATTAAGGTCAATAGGATTTCTTAAAACCTTTCGGAGACTAGCAGATCCCAATTGGGGCCCAAACAAGCCAGATCATGGGTGTGCCATTTTCGGAGCAGAGGCCAAAAAAGAGGCTAGTCTCATACATAAAACAAACTACAGTTTAATAGCTGTATTACGAAGGGCGTAACCACGCCTTCTTTGGGGGGGTTGTGTATTTTCTCAATATTGAGAAAATTTTCAAACTTTCCCCCCCAATATACAGCAGAAAATATGTAAAATATATGTTTCCTTCCTCTTATGAACCGTTTGTTAAGCGGAACGCACCGGGACTCTGGGGCCGTAGTGTCCTCGCAACCCCCTGTCGACCCCAACGTCCAGCGGACCCCCCCAATGTCTAAACTATGGTTACTTGTGTATTACCATCCTTTCAACTGTGAACATGTTTTTCTAACCTCAAAGGAATAGTCGATACTACCAGAGAAAAATTAGCTTGGAAAAGGGAAGAAGCGTATTCCTCAAAATATCAAATAATTCTTTCAACAGAGCAGTTTCAGTAGCCCAAACTAGCCAAAGCTGAAAGATGCTGATCAGAAAAATGGTCATTTCTGCAACATAAAAAACAGGGTAAGTTTGATACTGCACAACTGTGGGACATCACATATCAAGCAGACAAAAGGACACAGAAACGCAGCTTACGGCTCAACAAGGTTGCTAAGTATGAATTTAACCATCATCAGGTCAAAATGTTGCATTCAGGCGCCGCTATGTTTATGATGCTCTTTAACAGCCGAGCTCACCGCTATTTAAAAACTGTATTTCTTGAACTAAAAATAATGATACTCTTTTAAACACATTCCTCAACCAAGCCTCACCTGTTCTGTTAAAACTCTTTAAATTACACGTTTCTCCGCACCCCTTAAAGACCCCCCACCCCCTCCCCTCTCTAGTTCCTCCTGCACCCCCCCACACCCAGGCCTACCCTCTTCCTCCACCTGTGTGCTCTGAAGCAGGTGTTTCCCATGATGCCGTTTGGTCTGTAATATGTGACATTATGGAAGCAGAGGGGAGAAATATACGTGGTTTTATGATCGCCGTGACACCCCTGTTATTTTCGTATGATTGAAGGTTCACCCACAGGAAACGGTGTGTGTGTGTTTCTTTGTGTTTATGAGGACGAGGAGAGGACTTACACTTACAGGTGAGGGAAGGGTAGTTTGTTTTTTTCATTCCACCTTGAGATGGATCTGCCACATTATAGATGGAGAGAAGTCACAAGGTCAATCCTAAATCCCAACACACACGCAAACACTCAACACCGCCTTGCCCTGTGATCATGCGTTGTTGGGTTTTCCGATTAAAGGACGGTCGGGGCAGACAAGAAGAAAACGAGAGACACACAGAGGACAATAATAACTGAGGGGTCAGAAGATTTCTCCTCTCTTTAAGGGTGAAACTACACAGACACTCAGGGCAGCTCACATGCATGGTATTTTATAACTGACCTTTTCTTTCCACTTTTTTTTGTCAAAACCAAAAATCAAAAACCCAAAAGGCAACAACGGACATACTGTACGTCATGATACGTCTCATCCCTTTGGTGCCGTAGAGCTCCAGTTTATGAGCTCGACCTTTGCACTGGCTGACATGTTCTTCTGCCGTTTGCTTTGAACTTCATAGAACTTCCCTGTGCCTAAAACACAAAAATGTGTATCAATCAATTCCAAAAAACAGTCCTCAACAAATGCTTTTTATTCTACATGTGATTGGTTGACAGTGTGAAAAACACGAAATGAAAGAAGAATAAAAGGCCTTTACACATCAGACCCTTGACGAAGGAATAAAACAACCCACAGAAAAATGATTTTCTATGTCTTGCGCTTTATTGTCAGAAAAGAGGATCACATCTGCTTTGGTCAAGGCGAGAACGAGTAGCATTTGATCTCCTCATTCAAATTATGGCTCATTGTTTTTACAAATAACAATTACATTGTGCATTATTCAGCTGGAGAAGAACAAAGCGCGGTTCATTTTTTGTCTTCAAAATAACCATCCATTGTGAGTCTTACAATATCATAGGGGGGCACTGCTGAATTGATAATTCTTTTTCAACAGAACAGTATCTAAACTGGGAAAAATTGCTTGTGTGTGACTCAGAAATGTGTTTGTGTGTGTGTGTGTGTGTGTGTGTCAGCTGGCTGCCTGATTGAAAAACCTGCTGCTTTTTTCCCACCATGGAACGGTGGCCAATGTGAGCACTGGAGGACTTACTCTTATCTGCGTGCTTACGTGTGTGTGTTGATTTGTACATGTGTTTCAAAATGTCCAAATTGAAGGAGGCCATCTTAGCTTTTTTGTAGCTGCTATTGGCCGAATGACCATTCAGTCTCTGCGGACAATAGACAATATTTCCAAGTTTCCAACATACAATATCGGAAACCTAGACTTCCTCTCATGTGTCATCTTCAGATTAGCGAGAAAAAGGGGTTAAAATGTCCGCTGATGTTTATAAATAGATACCTGCATGCAGATGTAAGTTATCAAAATGCTCAATCAAAGTGAGCCTATAATCACTTTCATTGCTCTCCACAGAGACGCAGGCGAACAAAGCTAGCTCAAACGTGATTGGTACTAATCGCACTACAAACGAATATCTTACTTTTGACCGATTTGACACTTAAATGCAGATATCTGTTTATAGAAAATATGCAATAAGGCTGGAGTCGAGGGTAGAAAGCAGATGAATTTCACTTTTGGGTGTTAGCAGACGATAAAGAATGATGTAAGGTGACAGTAGAGGTGAGTCTGTGCATAATATGTGTGTGTGTGTAGCTGTCAGTGTCTGTGGCGATTTCCCTAAATTGGAAGGAAGTCGTAACGCTGATATCTTTGTAAACCAGGTCACCAATGGAATTTTGGACAAGGCCAGGTGTCACAGAAACACACACATACACCCACACACACCTTGCAAGCAAGTCTGCTCATTATTGTCTGAATTAGAACATTTTGTCCCCAATTTTTTGTCTCCTCCAGTTCCTCTTTGAGGGATGAGAAGATGTCATGGGACAGATATGCATGCCCTCCAGTGTGTTCCAGGTCTGTCCTTTGGTTTCTACACAGTTGGACAGGAAAGTCTTCTTAATTAGATGCTCCAACCACCTTGACTGGAACATTTAAACACCAGTTCTACTCCCACCATCTGGACGTCCATACTCTTTTTTTGCATAGCACCTTTACATACCAAATCACTAACATGCAGGCGCTCCAACTAACATTCACGGCAATCACACACCTCCAATCCTCCGATTGAAGAACGACCATGCTCCACCACTTCACATTAACAAAAAAGACAAAAAATAATTATAAAAGAGTAGGAATTATGACACGTTATACTTTCTGTATTCAATTGGTAACAATGAAGTGCTTACATACATTCTAATTGTGTTGCAAACGATGTTATTAGTAACTGAATCACTGCTACCAATGCAGTTTACGACATGTATCTTTTCAGAATAAAAGACTCCAACGATTCAGTGTGCTAGTCACAGGAAGGGAGTGAGAAGGCCGGGAATAGCAGCATGTAATCACGCCTCTACATTTTTCTCCATCCACCGTGGCATGGAGGCCACTCAGACCGCTATAAATACACATCAAATTAGAGACTCCCTTTGAGTGTGTGTGTGTGTGTGTGTGTGTGTGTGTGTGTGTGTGTGTTGGGGAACCGATGGTCCTTGGGTTCAGCGATCGTGACAAGTTGTGTATGCGCCTGTGTGCGCATCGATTGCCGGTCTCTTTCTTTCGTTCTTCACTTTTATTACAAAGAAAATACTTTTTTTATTCTGAAATGCGCTCTCAACCACTACATATGGGAATAAAAACTCAAAACCGTTGGTCAACGCGTAACTTGCTCCTATTCTACTTTGCCGCTCTGCTTTTAACATATTTTGCCTTTGGCGGCAGGTGTGTCAAGGCGTTTAAAAGCCTCCGACCTTTTCATTTTGTCAAACGGTGAACAGAAGAGAGGCGCTGTGTGTTTAAGCTGACATTCACAAAGCTACCATTGACATCACAACCACAGGTTCTCCTCTTTTAAAAGAAAACTTCTATAAAACTCGGTTCAAAACAGCTGTCTTGAGTTTTATTTTTACATATAACAAGCAGAGCAAAGATAATACGTTTTCGGTGCAGGAAGAGGCAGAAAGCCAACTTTGCTTATGGAAAAATAAATAATATTTCAATATTACAAAATGATACACTGTAAAGGAATATACATAAGCTGTAAGTAGCTCCTGTTGACTCTGATAGCAAGAAATGTGGAAGGGATCCTAAAGGTCGAGAATTAATTTCACTCAGACCAAATAAACTGCAAGTTACATTGAAAACAGGAGAAACAGCTTCTGTCTTTGAGGAATAGTTAGTTTATTATTGCTATATTTCCAAACAACAATCATGAATTATTTATTAAAAACCAAATGCCCCATACATTGACACATTGACTATGTGTTGCATAGAAAAATGAAAAGGGTTTTCCCAAATGTGATTTGGGACCTGGTACATCACAAAAGGTTTGAATCAAAGCTTTTACTAAAAACAAAGAACAGATGGGTCTTTGGCTCTCTATTCAGCTTGTTGATGCAAGGCATTCTGGGTAAGGTGAAAGTGTGCTAATCATCAAAAAGAAGTGGCGAGGGATATATTCACATCCTTCAATCACTGCTACAACACGGTTCTGTACCTTTTAGCACCAAGCATCTCTTTAAAGCTGGGACTGATTCAGGTGTGCACGTGCGTGTGCACTCTCACCATGCCTGGTGTTGCTGGCGGCGGCGGGTTTTTTACACATCAAAAGATCAAGAAAGAGAAGCGGTGAGCATGGTGGGATACCTGGTGCGTTTACTGCTTTCTTGAAACCAAAACCTCTTATTGGGCTGTTACTGTTTGTGTAAAGTCAGCGATGGAGAGAGAGAGAGAGAGAAACCAGCATGCATTTCTCTCACACTGTTGGGAATCCAGTATGTATGTACCTTTATTTGCTCTCTGATCATACTCTTCTTGATTTTCCCAGAATCTTTTTAATTTTTTTATTATTTTGTAATATTCCACAACATTTTATATAGTTGAACCTTATAGTTGAACCTTTCCAATACAATACAATTCCAAAACAATACAATAGACATCTTATGATGTCATTTATTCTGCAGTGCCAAAAATACATTTCATGTGTCTTTTTCTAAATAATCCTTGGGAATCAGGGAACTGAGTTAAATTTAGGCAACAAAACAGATTGCGTTAACATAACCACTGAAGTGCCGTATTAGAAGTATAGAACTTGACTTGACAAAAACATCAAAGTTGCCTTTTTGTTTTCACGTGGATGACGAACTTACGGTGGCCCTGAAGTGCAAAACACAACGGCAAATAGGAAAGCACAACGACATTAACTTTTTACGGAAAGGGTAGGGCCTTATAGCAGATAGCAGAGGACGGACCCTTCTGATTGGACAGACGGACTGTCTGTCTTATAACCCTCTTAATCCAAAGCCTTTCAACCATCAAAGTTTACGGACCAACGTCCAGTTTTGACCTTTACAACAGTTATGTGTGCAAAGACGTTTCCATTTAAGGTGCGCACAAATTTGAAATAAACCATAAAACAAAGCGCTTTTAGTAATCTGACTAAACTAGTTTCTTACCGGTCAGACTATAAGACAGCTGTGTCGCTTCATTCTCAGATCTTTGAATTCAGAGTATAAAGATACAATCTTAGATGCTATGAGTAAACCCTTTGTAAATGGAGGTTGGCTTCATCCATACGAGTTCGGCTTTGATAACCGGACAGACTTTTAACCCTGGCCGTATGACCTCAATAGTCTCGATGACAAAGTCCAGCATCGGCCCCCGCCACAAGGCCAGAGGAGGGCCATCTTTAAATGCAACTCAGCAGTACCTTGATGAACACACACAAACGCACATACATCGGGCCGAAAGATCAGCAGCTACCAGCTTGCCGCGCTGGCAAGTCCGAAACAGCTAAATGTGTTTATGGAGGGGTTTTAAAATGCCCCCCCTCCAGCGGTTTCCACTATGACATCAGGGGGGGCCACAAGTCACCTCTTCCTTTCCTTTCTTCTCCTCTTTACATGTCCCTCTTCTCTCCCTCTCAGCAATTTTTATATAATCCTTCTTTCCATATTAGCTACTCTCAAACACTATTAACGACCCCCCCCACCCTCAATCTGCACACCTCTAAACTCGCTGCTGTTTTCTGTTAGCACTTAGCCCCGTTAGCAGGGCTGGCTCCATATGGGCGAAGACGAGGAACTGCTTGAATAGGACCTGCACGTTTTTGAAGTTTTATGGTGGTGTTTTAAATTGGATTTCTGGGGCTCCACACTACAAAAGTTAATGGCGGCCCCCCTTCTGCTTTGTTTATGGTGGGACTCATTTTCCTCCTTGTCAGGGAGCCGGTAGCCAGGGGCCCAGGTTTCAAAACCCAAGCCTGGAGAAGAAGCATTTGTAAATGTATGGCTTTGAGCACTCTTTTACTAAACTTAACCGAAAGTAGTTTTGTTGCCCTCAGGAGCGTGGACAGGTGCACTGATTGTCATGTTTGGTGGACATTTGTAGAAAAAAACATCTTAAGACCTTCACCAGAATCGTTAATATGGTAAAACTGTGTAAGGACACGCTCAGGTTGCCGGGCTTAAACAATGGTGGGTCAGAAGTTGCTATGGAAGAACAGGAGTTAACTGAAATGTTTGCTTTGACTTCCCCGGGAGCTGCAATGTACAGGGCCTTGTGACCCCCCCACTGGCTAAAGGCTGGACAATTGGCCAGATGTCTACTTCAGCACAGGGTGGAGAAGCGGACCACTTTGTCCAGAAGCTCCATGTGGTGGACCCAGCTATGGGTCTTCTCCCTCCTAAGAAGTGCAAGCAGTGCCTCAAAAGACTGCCCAGACGGGCGGAAGTCTAACCGTATGTTTTTGACACATCCGGATACACTTTTTTTTTGAGACATTGAGTGAAATTACAGCTCAATCTGCATCATCTTCCCATTTCTCTTCACAAGGCCATGAGCCTCCGTGGACGGGCCCTGCTGTGAATCCTCCTCTGAGTTCGATGCACAGTGAACCCTACGGCAGCAGCCGCAGCAGCATGCTGAACATCTCCTGTTTTGCTCTCGGTTGTGATGCTCCAAAGCTGCCATTTTCGAGGCCGGTAATTGAAAATGGTCCATTGGGATGTATACTAAACAGCTGGGTAGATAGTCATTGAGTGCAGCAATGCTGACCCCTTTTATTCTTAGTCGTCTTTCTAATTATCATTTTTTCAACCAACATTATAATGCTTCTTTGTATTCCATCTTCAGAGAAATTGTAGTTTGGCCGCTGCAGACTGGCATCACTAACGTGTGTCTCTGATGCTACCACCACCATGTTTCTCTGTTGGGATGGTGTGCTCAGGGTGATGGGCAATGTTGGGTTTCCATCTGACCAGACCACCTTCTTCCACATGTTTGCTGTGTCTCCCACATGGCTTATGGCAAACTCCAGACAGGATTTTTTACGGTTTACTTTCCACAGCGGCTTTCTTCTTGCCACTCTTCCATAAAGGCCAGATTTGTGGAGTACATGGTTAATAGTTGTCCTGAAGACAGACTCTCCACCTCAGCTGTGGATCTTTGCAGCTCCTCCAGAGTTCCCATGGGCCTCTGGTTGCTTCTCGGATTAATCTTATTATGCAGAGAAATACATGCTAAACATCTAACCAAAGTACACAACCTGACAGCCCTGTTTTCTTTCTACATCTTATTGGTTACAAGCCAGTGGCGTCAAACAAAAAAAAGGAAACTTCCTCATGAGCAAACGGTTTGATTTGCAGTGGAAAGAGCAGCGAGATATTTTTACTTTGAGAGAAACCCGTCGGAAAAGAAGCCTTGGAGCAGCAGTTGCTGCTGGGCGGGAGCTCAGATATCCACCAATCACAGCAGAAACTGACCAGCCATGATTGCGCTGTACCCAAGCAGGTTGCATCCTATTGGCTGCACCAGCAGTAAGACATACGAGCTGCTGGAATCTGTGAGAGTTGATGAGATCTGCAGAGGACCAACACACACACATACAGAACCATGGATTACTCATCACAGCCGACACTGTAACAGTTATGTGGCCTGGTTTCCTCTCTGCTGCTTTCTCTGTAGGCAGTCCTCCCAATCTTCACTGTGCCTTCTGCCCTATTAGAGATGTTCATTCCTTTCTGAGAGTAAACCTCATTGTTTTAACGTTAATACAGTTCTGGTGGACCTGGTCTTTTATTATGACCCTATAATCATCTCTAACGTGTGATTTCTACTTTTGTAGGGCACCTCCTCTTGTATATTTAACTTTTCCCATTTGCTTCCCATATTGGACACTGGTCACGTTCAACAATCGTGCAGTGTGGTGTTGTGGTTTGGGTGGTGAAAGGGTGTGTGAGGTTTTAACTTCTGATTGAACCATTGCCAAGTGTCTTAGCCTTTAAGTCTGATCCGTACCGAACAGACATTACAGGGAAAAAGAAGGTGCGGAACGTCCGCCACACCAAACATGATGCAGGAATTTCCAAAAAACGTATTTCAATATCAAGATGATGTCTGATATGTTGGTTGATTTTGTTGATTTTGTTATTGTTACTTTCTCACAATTAGACAATAACATAGGCATCACTCTTGTGTGATTTACTTTCGGTTGCTGTATAATTACTCACGAATACATTTAAAGAGAGATATGAGATTTCAACCACATTTTCAGGGGATTTCTTATTTTGGTACTTTAACGTACAACCACCTGTACAGCTGCTTCAATTTCATCCACACTCCTTCATCCCGCCGTCGACACTCCAATTGGCTCTGCGGTTCGGCCGCCGGTGAGCACGCCATCAGCCCTATGCGAATAGCTTATCAAAAAAAAGGGAAGATGTAGACGGTGATTCAAAAGTCTGGAACCAGTCTAGGCCTTTTCCTAATACACAATTGTATACATTTAGCTGCACTTTAATCTCACTGTGTTAGGCGGAGATCAAGTGACGTAAAAACTACAGACACAAGCTCTTGCAGAATTATTAGGTTATGTTAGACAGTGGGAAGAGATTGCTGTAGTTTTTATGGTTCAAAGGATCTCAATAGCTCTACTTTGATAGACCCACCTGTCCTGGCGGCCCCTGGTGGTCAAACTGGGAAACTACACTCTTACAACCAGAACTCCCATTCACACACACAGACCCTGGATCACCAAAGCTCCTCTGACAAGGTGCTCTATTGGGATTACTACTAGTACTGGTCTTGCTTGTGGACTACTTTGCTGGTGGTGGAACTGGAATGAGATAACATACTCGATAACTCGGCCAATGTGAGCAGACGCTGGTCCTGAGAGAAAAACACGATAGATGTTGAGGTGTCGGGGGGAGAGAGAGAGAGAGAATGGTGGCTTAGGGTAGAGCAATGGGGAAAGCAGGGGGCATGGCTTTTCAGAACAAAAGGGTGGAGTTATGAAACAGAAGGAGGTGTCCTGTTTCTTGTATGGAAAGCAAGAGGAGGCAGAACGAAACACTCAAAGATGCTGTTTTGCCTTCAGAGCGTATCCTCGGGCAGGAGACAACACTGCTACAAACTGGCTCAGGGGTCAAGGGTCAGGAGTACAGACACAACATTTACTTTACATCAAAAATACTAAATCTATGAAGTGAGTTGCTCAGCAATGAAAGCAGTGCAAAGACGTTTGCTGTGATGGTGTTGAAGATGCAAAAGAATGCTGTGAGCCAGGGGTTGGAAGAAAGCCAGAGCGAGTGCATGGACCAACTGTTGTACCTTGGAAGGCCCAAGTGGATCCAGCTGATTACCCTCTCCCACCACAGAAAACTTACAGGGGAGCTTCTGTTTTCTCCCAACCTGTATCCCCCTTTACAGGCGACATCATCAGAAAATCAGAAACATATTTGCGCATGTTGGCGACAGAAGTGGCACATCACCCCGGCTGTCAAACCAGGTACCAAGCATTCAAACATTCAATTCAAACCGTTTTTCTACAACATTTTTCGGGTTGTTTCACTTTTGGTTGTCAGATTCTAAATTCCAAAAGAAGCCTACAGAATCCGGATGAGGTCTCGACTGCTCCAGGGTAGCAGCAGGTGTTTCAATTAATCCGGTGACCCAGTCAAATGGAGACTCTCCGCCGATTGCGGCCATAGTCACTCGTAGTGACTGGTGTAAATGGTTGGCTGAGATTACAAACACAGGTGCGGGTGTGATAAAAAATTGAGAGCTCTCAGAGCGTGGAAGTACCAAGCAGAATCCCCGGTGCTGCTACCGGACTGCTGCAGAGATCCAAGGAGGTGAACAACATTCTGTGGAAAGACGGCAACGTGTATTTTCTGCTTCCACCCCATAACGATATACTGTATATGCTGACCTCCGCTTTTCACCAGAGGTGTGAGGAGTTCTACAACGCCTGGATCGGCAACGTAGTTGCTAGACAGTATTACAGCCTCTGGATACTTCTTCCACCACTGGTTTTGACATCTTGTAAGACGGGCGACTCAACCTTTCCAGTTAGCTGATTGGGGACCAGCTGGCTGTACAGTTCTCAGGTTAGAAATCAGAGCGACTTTGTCTTTCTATCTGTTTCTCATATGTTTGCCTGTTTATATGTTCAATGTTTCACTTGTTGGCTTCGGGCTTCAAATTGGATTTGTGAATAAGAAAAGTCTGAGGAGATTCATTTGACATAAAGACACAATCCCGCACAACAGAAGCACATTAAAACCTTGTGAAGCCATTTGGTCGTCATTGCACATTCCACCGGAGTTCTCTGGCTCGGGGGGGAGGGACCCTGACACACCCTGTGGGAACGGAGGGAGGGAGGAGGCGTGTAAGTCTGCCCCCACGCTAATGCTTTGGTTCATGACTGAAACGTTTTTCCTCATCTGAACTGAGGAGGAGCCTAATGTGCAGGGTTGGTCTGTTTGGGGTAAGTGGACTGTACATGTGTCCTCCGACCACTCAAAGCACTTTAACACTACCGAACACACTTGTGACAGGGCCCATCAGGTAATTTGGGGTTGAGTGTCTTTCCCCAAGGACATGGACTAGCGGTGCCAGGGTTCGAACCACTGGTCCCCTGATTGAAGGACACTACTCTACTGCTGAGTCTTGCCAACTCAAACAACTCAAATACCACTAACAATAAGATGTTACTTTTGACATGGTGAAAAGCTAAAGCAACTTTATGACGAAAAAGCCGTGAGCAGAAGCCTTTTATCAGTTAATCTACCTTTTATTTATTACACTTGTCCGCAACAAGAAACAATATACATGTATATGATACAACACATACCACAAGAATTCCATATAAATACTATATACACACTCTTGTGTCTGGAGCTTGATGTTCTGCCCCAAGTTACCAAAAGCGCCAAAATGACTTTGTAGGAAGTTAGAGTTTAATGGCAGTGTACCAAGCAAAACCAGCTTGTGTTCATTTCCTGGTATGACCTGGTGAATCTGCTTTTTCCATTCTGAGGAGACAGACGGGGGATGGGAGTGTGTGGTGTGTACATGTCTGACTGAACGAGCAAAAAGAAGAGAGGACGGAGAAAAAGTCCAACACAGACAAAGTGGAGAAAAGGAGTGAGAGAGACGGATCTTCTGCCCAGAATGAACATCGGTCGTCATCCAAAGGCAGCCAATCTGAGACCTACTCCCCTGCCTCACACACACACACACACACACACACACACACACACACACACACACACACACACACACACACACACACACACACACACACACAGCGGCTCCACATCAATGGCTGAGGAACTTTTCTTTTTGGTCAAAGCTCCTCCCACTCTTCCTCCCTCTTTCTGAGGTTGATACAGTCCAGACCAGCAGAGAACCCACCCAGACACACACCTCCCTTTTGTGATCGCTATTTCTCTCTCATATTTTAACATTAACTATCATGCTGAGCCCTGTGTAAAAAATATGAAAAATAAACAGTGTCCTGAGGCTACGAGCAGGGGGAGATTTCCGTTTTTTTCAATTGCTAAAAAGCATTGCTGAAACCATACTTTTAAACCCCTTCACATATTCTTCATTATCAATATTAATTTGGGCCAAACAGTTAATGAAACCTCCAAAACAACTAATTTGTTTTCGTGCACATCTGAAAGGTTTCAGCCTCTCCCTCCTCTCTGAGCCAAACGTTGGGTCCTAAAACACAACAGTTACTGTATTGTAACAGGTTTCAAGATTTAGACTATGTATTGTACTGTAATATGTATCATCTCACTTGTTTTGCTGGAAAATTTGTACTATTGACGCAACTGTTGAGCAGTGCAGATTTGGTTGCACCCTTTGACCGGCCTCTCTCAAAGTGAGACCAGTGAGACCAGTGAGACACAGAATTGTCTGCTGTGATCCATATTTCTAAACAAAATCAGTTCCAAGCTATTGGCTTTTACTGAAACATGGTGATGAGAGTAAAGCAGGACACCTGGATCAGCTTTGAGCTGAAATTGCAATTAGCTGGGACTGATTTTTCTTTCTATTTTCTATATTTCTAAATAATTACTGCAGAATTTTTTGAAATTTGTCATCATTCTGATTTGAATGTGTTTTTATCAGTTGATTTTGAAAACTGTGGTAATTGAATGCATTTTGTCTGAAAGCAATGAAAAAGGATTTTTGACCAGCAATTGTTGATAAAAATGTTTGTTTGTTTTTTGGTAAGGTTCAGGAAACAGGTGGCATTAAACTAGCAGAGGTAAAAAAGGACCAATAGCACTGATTTATGAGGAAGAACAAAATTATGAATAAATTATACTGTATTATAACTAATTCTATCAAATTAGTCAAGTCCAAGTGTTAGAAAATCAAGTTAGAAAATCAGAGTAGTAAAACAGATAGACCAAGGAGACAAAGGAGGTAGAAGGAAAGGTCTTTTCCTCGGCACCAAGGCGCCACAGCAAATTCATCCGACAGGGAGCAGGACAGGGATCCAACGTCAACTCAAACTGAAAGTCACGAGCCATTAAAACTAACAATGCAGGGCAGCGATGAACACACAAGGTTGGACAAAGACAACGTGGCCCCAGAACAGAGAAAGCAGGGCCGTACAGATATTCTTAATGATGATAAGCACCACGGCGCTCTATTCACCTCTCTACCCCTCTCTCTCGCTCCCTCGCTCCCTCTCTCTCTGCCTGCCTGTGCCTGCATCCAGCATACCTGAAGTTCCAGTCCATTTCTTCGAAGAGTCTCCCCCTACTCTCCCATCCCACTTTTGCTCAAATTCTCTGTAGGTGTTTTAGTTTGTGGGTACAACACGTCTCCTGTACAGTATTGATGTTTGATACGATAACAAACACACATAAAAGTTTACATGTTCATTTAACATCACCTAGAGGACAGGAATACTCTGAGACCAGCCAAGCTTTAAAACACACGCACACACATATACGCACACCTGGAGGCCCATTAAGTTACACTCGTTTGACCTCTGCCTATACAAACTCATCCACACAAGCCTGGACAGGCATTCTGCACACATTGGTGCAGGACATCCTGACACACAAATGAGTATTAGAAAATCCATGTATTAAACACAGCAGTGGAGTTCAAGTCCCTAGAGTACACAATAAAAACATGTATCCTAAAGAGATTACATGTGAAAAATAAATAGTGTGTTTTGCTTACACATACATGGAATTTAAATCCACTTACAAATAAAGTAGAACAGGTGAAGGTGAATATTAAAGAGCTACGCAATATAGATATAAATATGAAGACATCCAAGTATAAATAAATAATAGTTAATATAATAGTATAATATAATGAAGTGCAAATGGAGCTGCAGTGTGACTGGTTAATTGTTCATAAGAGAGACGGCCTGTAGGAAGAAGCAGTTCTTGTGTCAGGTGGTCTTGGCGTGTAGAGCTCTGTAGTGCCTGCCAGAGGGGAGGAGTCTGAACAGGTTGTGAACATGGTGTGGAGGGTCTGCAGTGACCTTTCCTGCACGTGTCCTGACCCTGGAGGTGTCAGGTCCAGTGTGGGGGGCAGGCTGGAGCCGATGATTCTCTCTACAGACCTGCTGACCCGTTGTAGAATAGGTCATGATTGATAGATGTGTAGCAGCTCTGGCCAGGCTTTCTAGCCACGAAACTAAAGGCCATCTGAGGGCGACTCCACTGGTTTCAAAATGAAGTCAAGATGTCCAAAAATCTATGAGAAAAGGACTCTACTTCTCACTTGATATATCCCCTCAGTAAATAAGAATCAAGTGTTGAGCATTTCATTATTTTGAAAAGCGCAATATAAATAAAATGTATTATTATTATTATTAACATTGTAAGAAGGAATTTACGGTCACAAAATTTACTTTAAAGCCATATACAGTAACTCTATGTCACTCCTCTGCATTCCAAATATGGTCACATCTGTTCAGTAGATGCAAAAATCCAAAGTAAAGTATCAAAGTAAAAAAAAGAAACAGTATTGCAAAGAATCTAAAACCACTCCCCCTCCTTTTGGGTCTGTTGTAAAGGCCTTTCCCCCAAAACACACAAATGCACGCTGCTTGGGTTGAAGCAACACAAAGTCCTGTGTTGAAAAGATCTTTTTCTCCACAATGAAAATTTCCCTCATGCCAATATCGCTGTTTGTGGTAACTGCAGACCATCCCTATCTAACTCACACATTTGAATTATATTAAGATCTTTGGCAGTTTGGCAGACTTGACGGTGTGTCTGCTTTATGTGACAGGTGGGTGCCTTCCCAAGTGGCTAATCGCCAGTTGTTCTCACTGCCGTATGACCCGGGCCTTTCCCAGCACCAACGATCCTCTTCTTTTACCCACTTTGGGCTGATGGGAGTTAGGCGGTGTCGTCATAGCCAGGACTAGTCCTCCTCAGAAACCTCTGGGTGCCGTTGCACAGTCTATGGATGACCTGCCCATCCAGTCTGACCTCATCCCTGAGAGGACTTCTTTAAATGAATCACGACACACGAGAACATGTATTTGTGATTGAGATGTGGAAGAAAATATGCTTCCCTCAAAACAATAAAAACAATGCCGTTTTATTGCATTGGAATTTGTTTTTTAGGAGACCAGGCAGGTCAGCCATCCAATGATTTGTTTTTTTTGCCTAAAAGAATATACTACTAACAAGGGGTCATTGTCCCTAAAATATGGAGATGGCAGGCTGAAATAATCATTGAAGTAATCCCTGAGTGAAGTGGAACGGAATGAGAGAGGTTTTAGCAAAAGGCTCACAGTTTTACAGGGATGGTTTCCTAAACTCCTAGGTGACTTTAAACTCCCCTCTATGGACTCGTTGGGGCCAATGGAATCCAGCTAGGCACACATGGGGTGCACTGACTGATCTCATCGCCCCTCAGAGTCGAAAACGTGGTGACGGGTTCAGAGCACGACGCTTTGTGACCAACCAAGCATTTTGAACCTTTAGCTGGATTCGAATTGTCAAATGTTCTTAGGAAGATTCCTAACTGAGTGAAATGACCCGGAAGTAGTGTAAATGCTGCCATGATAAGAGCTGTTTGAATTCTCTAATGCTGAGAAGGAAAGGAGCTTCATTGCTTCCCTACTTTAGCTTCTTTAGCTTAAGAAGCACTGGACCATCCGTTAAGAAAGGAAAGGAGATAGTTTGTCCCACAATTCCGGCAATATTTAAATAGTGAAATATCGTTCGGCTGTTCATGTGCAATAATGATCATGACTGAGAAACGCAGATAATGTAACTAACCTTTAGCATAACTCATTCACGCTGCAACCTTAATTTAATGAAGTAATACTTTCAACCTGGTTGTCTTACGTCGTCTGCATGACTCTGCACTGTGATAGCACATGGACGAAGGCACCTAAGATGCTTCTTTGTAGTCCATTTTGAGAGAAATTATAGTTTGGCCACTGCAGACTGACGTCACTAACATGCATCTCCCGTCGCATCAGAACTACGTAACTTAGTGAAAGTGGAGTCCGATTCCCTAAACACCCGCAACCTCTCAAAGACCGGATTAAATCAGGATGTATCACGTTTGGATTGCAATCAAAAGTAAGGAAAAGTTTTGATTCATAAGTGACAATGTGGTTTGTGAGTTTGGTGTTGGTTTTAGGGATGAAAAGGTGGAGGTCTAACGGAGAGAAATGATAAGAATATTGCTAGAATCTTTGTGTTCTGGGCTATATTACTTATATTAACTTTTCTTTGGTAGCGTGGAGCAGTGGGTCCACCAAGGTGCAGAGTTATCATCAAAGTTATCGGCTTATAGCGCAAAAAGGTCCCCTCAAGGACCCCCGCAGCTGCTAAAGTGTCGCCCTTTTAAGTAAGCGTCTAATCCGCTGAACATGAATTACTTTTACACTGTCAAAAAAAAGAAAATAATCCACATGACGGTAAAATGTTGGCATCCTTTGTTCTCCAGTTTTGGAAGTGCAAATGGCCTCTCAGCTTTTGGAGGTACATTTCTCCAGCAGCCTTCATCTAATTTTTAACAGGCTGAATTAGTTGAGGAGAGATTGGGCATATTATTATTTAACCCCGTTCTCTTTTAAGCTTTACTGATAGTGAATGTAGACAGGCAGCAGGCATGGGTAGTTGGCTACAATCAAACATTGGACTATTCCAACAAATGTTCAAGACTAGACAAGACTATGTTCCAACAAACACGCACACACAACAAATGTGTGTGAATATTTGCAATGATAATAAAGAAAAAACATTGAAAATACCTTAAAGGTAAAGATGATACAAATACACACAATGCAAACACTACAATAATTTCTCGAATTAATTCTTGCCAGTCTGTACTGTATCAGAGCTCCATTATTGTACAAAGAGATTTCCATGACTTTATGAATATATAAAGCAGATTTAGTTGCAATGTAAATAAGAATCCCAAAAAGCTATGTATAAATGCCGACTGTTGTTGCAGTTTGCAACAACACGAATATACAGTAAAAGATGCAGCTAAACACACACAGCAGGCTGGGCTAATATAAATGGATTTGCTAAAGTTAGTTTCCTCCAAAATAATTTATTTCATGTAGCAATTTCAATCATCTCACTTTCTGAACTGTGCTCTATGAATAAACGTTAATGCTACATAATTACAAGCCACATGTGTATGTCTGGGTTTTGTATTGTCGGTTTGTCCCTTTGGACTTTGCTCGTCAGGTGATGTCTCATTAAGTCCGGCTGTCTCTCAATCAACCTCCATGTAGAGCCCCCTCTGGTGGATTATTGCCTGTACTTATTGGTGATACACGTGTACTGTTTTCTCCAGTCGAGGGAAAAAAAGAAAGCAGCCGAGTTGGCTCACTAGCCGTGCATTATGGGAGCTCTGTGTATGGCGTGGAACAGACTGTGAGCAACAAGGTCAACTGGCTGGAACTCGTCAATGCTTGAACTGAATGTGCTGTCGACCTCATCTGTAATTCTATGTTGCAGTAATCACACACAGGGATGTCTGCTTTCAGTATAGTGGTTTTCCACAAGCTTTTCTGCTTTATTGTACATCCAAACCAAAGTAGACGAATGTACAGACATGCACGGTAAACTTCCTCATACACTCATTTTTTAAGGATTATGCAGATTTGACTTTAATTTTCCCTATAGTGCAGGGAACTAACAATCTGATACATTTCAGGCTGTATTTTCTAAATCATATTTCTTATTCAGTATTGTAAAGCATCATAAATAATTGGGTGTTTGGTTGGACATCAGAAGTTTGTGTTCCACATTTTGTGGATTGTTGCGCCGGTCTTTCCCTCTGAAAACATGGTAATGGTAAATGGACTGTACTTGTATAGCGTTTTTCTAGTCTTCCGACCAATCAAAGACTACATGACATCATTCACCCATTCACACCCATTCATGCACTGATGACAGGAGAACCATCCACAGTGACAACTGCCCATCAAACACCTGCAAAATCACTACCATTCATACACTGTAGTCGCAGCTACAGAAGCAATGTTGGGTTAAGTGTCTTGCCTAAGGACACATCGACATGCAGGTTAGCCGGGGCTGGGATTTAACCGACAACACTCTGATTGGAGGACGACCGTGCTCCCCACTGGCCCACAGTCTCGCCCATCCATGGAAAGTATGCAATACACAATGCTGTCTTACTTGGATTATGGAGAAAACAAATTCATAGAGAGACAAAATGAATGACAAAAGGAAACAAATGATAACAAAGACAACCACAATTACAAGAATTACTCCATCTAGAAACAAAAAAAACTACAAATAAATACAAAACGACTTTATAGAGACTCAAATCAAACACAAAGAGGTGATCTCTGAGGAGGAGCCGAAAGTCTTGCAGGAAAAGTGTGCCTCGTCAAGTGATCTGTTGAAGCATTCTGGTGCCCCCTGGGGGCCGTGTTGGAAGATTACCGGGAATTTTTATCACTGACGCCCTGAAAAATGTGACCAAATGTGACATTTACATAACAATCAAATGTGTAGAAGCAAATTCATGACAATATTTACAGATAACAACTTTAAAGTTGTTGAAACACTTGTAGAACATGACAAATGAAAGCAATGGACACCATATAACATGAGCAAATTTTATAGGTATCCCCACACCTTGGAATGTCCAGGGATTCGGGTGTTTCCAACCCGCCTTCTCCCTCAGGTGCACTTGCAAATAGGAAGTCCAGAATGGCCTCCTGGGGCCACAAATCCTTGATCAGAGACTTGCGGACCTTGCCCGCTCGTGCATTCATGCAGAAAATGTATAGGTGGTAGTTTATCACATATTGCGGTTTTTCATTGGCAGTTCTACTACTACCCCGCCCTCAACAGGTCGATCGCCATGGACCATTATTGAACCAAAGAGATGCATTTGTTAGATTATGTTAGTACACAGCAAGAGCTGTGAAGGCCAACACGTCAATGGATACTGAACCTGAAGGAATGGGAAGCACCCAAAAATAGCTACTTCATTCAATGCCTTTGAGTTCATAATCTGTTCAGGACATCTATATATAAGAATAGAGTGGTAGGAGACACAATAGGCAAAGAGGGCAGTATGTACTGTAGCATTGGGGTGTAGTCCGTCCCTCGTGTCCCGGTTGACATTGGGGAGGCGATCCCTCGGTACGGGGCAAGCCGGTCTCTGTGTAGCACCACTCTCCTGCCCTTAGGCGCTAGCTGCACCCGGTACACAACCTCACCCACCCTCTCTAACACTGTGCAGGGACCTGTCCAATGATTGTCCAGCTTTGGGCACTGACCCTTCTTACGCTGGGGGTTGCAGACTCAGACCAGCTCTCCCGCGCGAAACGGCGTTCCTCTTTCCCTCATGTCGTAGTTGCGTTTTTGTCTCACACCAGCACTCTGTTGCTGTTTCCGGGCAAAAACATGGGCTGATTCGAGGCGGTCCTGCAGCCTCCTGGCGTACTCGGGGCCTGGGGGGGTTTCTGGGGGCTCAGGAGGGCGTCCAAAAGCCATCTATGCCGGCGTGCGGAGCTTTCTTCCCAGCATGAGCAGGGGGGGAGAACAGGAGGAGCTCTCCTGAACTGCAGAACGATAAGCCATTAGCACCGGCAAGGGCAGTGGACCAACCACGGCCACCCTTTCCATGGAGGCCCCACCGGGAACTGCTGCAGCAGGGCGTGGGAGCGATTTGGGGGACCCTTTCGTGCCACACAGGTGTCACAGTGGCGACAGAAATCCTCCACGTCCCTCCTGCGTTGGCCCCAATAAAAGCCTTGGCGGAGACGCCTCAGTGTTTTGTAAACCCCAAAATGTCCGGACCCTGCAGCTCCATGCATGGCTTCCAGCACCGAAACCCGCAGGACCTTGGGAACCACCATCTGCCACCTTTCCTCCCCTGTTGCTGGCTCCTTCCAGGCCCGCTGCAGCACGCCCTGACTCAGGCTCAGAGACTGAAACTGGGACCACAAACCTTTGGTTGCTTTGGAGAACACTGCCTTCTCTTCCCAAGGGGGGCGCCGCTGTGCCTCCAGCCACTGCACTGCCGGCTGTCGGCCCACATCCCGTCCCTGGTGTTGCCTCCATTCAGACAGGTCCACTGCCTGCCGCTCCTGGCTCCCAACCTCCTCCAGCCGCCGAACTGCCACACCGTCCCCCTCCTCCTCTTGCAGTTCCTGCTCGCGGGTCTCTCTCCGGTCACAGGAGGGCACCCTTCCGCGACACACGGTCGTCGGCATTAGTGTGGCGTGTCCCAGCCGAGTGCACCACGTTGAAGTCGAAAGCCTGGAGCTCCTCCAACCACCTGGCCACCTGCCCCTCTGGCTCTTTGAATGACATGAGCCACTGCAGGGCCGAGTGGTCTGTCCTCACCGTGAAGTTCTGGCCACATAGGTAATACCGGAAGTGCCTGATTGACAGCACCACTGCCAAGAGCTCCCTGCGGGTGACACAGTATCTACGTTGAGCCTTGTTGAATGCCCGGCTGAAGTACGCCACCACTCGCCAGAGACAGCACTCCCTGACCCCTGATCCGCTAGCATCCTGGGGTCGGCTGGGGCAAGCCTGGGAGCTGGGAGCCTCTACCAGGACGCACCGCAGGTTATTGAATGCCGTCTGACATTGCTCCGTTCAGGAAAAATCCCTGTCGTTCTGCAGCAGCTGGAACAGGGGTGCAGCAGTGCCAGCAAACCCCCATACAAACCTCCTGTAGTACGAGGACAGACACAGAAAACTCTTTAACTGCTTCTGGCCGGTGGGTGTGGGCCACTTTGCAACCGCCTGCACCTTTTCTGGCATGGTACCAATGCCTTCGCCACTTACCCGGTGCCCCAAAAAGGACACCTCTCTCTGCATGAAACGGCACATCTCCGGGTGTAGCTTCAGGCCGGCCGCTCTTATTTTTTCCAGCACCAACCACCGCAACGCCAGGGCTTGCTCGAATGATCTACCGTGAACCAGGATGTCGTCCAGGTAGACCAGGCACTGTTGGCGGGGGACCCCCGCCAGTACTTTGTCCATCAGCCTCACGAAGGTGGCTTCCCCTTCTATGCGGACCCCGAGCCGTTTCTCTGATACTGCTTGGTTTGGGGCACTCCCTGGCCAAATGCCCCGGTTGGCCGCAACCCCAGCATACCCTGGGTCCGGGTCGTGGTCGGTGTGATTGTTGTAGTGACACAGCCCTAATCAGCTCCGTCACTTCAGTCATCCACGGTGGTCTCTGTGGGGCCCGCCATTGCTACCCTCACCATAGGTGGTCCCTCTCTATGGTAGTCTCCAGCGGCTGCACCACACACATTCTCTCTCTCCACGGCCATCTCTAAGGCCGCCTGCAACGACTGTGGGTGCTGCAGCTGGACCTGGACCCACAGCTCCGCTGGGATAATCGCCCTAATGAACTGGTCCTGCGCCAACTCGCTCTGTACTTCAGGGGGCATGTGGGAATACGCCCTCCGTGACAATCTCATTGGCCAGTGCCCGCAGCGGCTCCCCCGGTTTTCTGCAGCAATTGTTCAGTTCATTGCGAAGAAGTCCCGGTTGCGAACACTGTCCATATCGCCTCTGGGGGGCCCCCACCAGCGCTAGGTAACACCGCAAATCCTCCGGGCTCAGCAGCAGCAGGCATGACAGCGCATCCCCCGTTAGACACAACGCCAGCTGTAGTGCCTTAGTCTCTGTGGACCAATCCCCCGCATGCGACAGCAATTCAAATTGAGCCAGGAAAGCTTCCCAAGGCGCCCTACCGTCATATTTCAGCGTTTCCACCGCCAGGACTGCACATGAGTGACGGGCGCCGCCATTGTAGTTTAACGCTACATTCCCCGGAGAAACCACGGGAAACTCCGGTGCGGGACTCATGCTGGCGGCTCTAGCCATCCTCACCGTAGACTCTCTCAGACATGCCCTTGCGTCCCTCGTAGCTCCGTCGAAACTTCTGGCCATGTCCTTTGACCACCCGCCAGCTGACTGACTGACGTGAATAGGCAGAACCCACTGCTGAACAGGGTCGCTACACTACTTTATTTTAAATGATGTTGTGCCCAGTATAAGAAAGAAGGCATCAGGGACACAATGAGAATAAACTGAAATGTATTTTGTATAATTTATCTTATCTGTCTAGATCTAGTTTTACATTTTTATTTTAAAAAAAGGGTTTTTTCCACAATATTTCAAAAATTCAAGGGGTCGACCTATCAAAATAAGTTTTAACGTCTTTGAAATGAACATCTGTACCATAATGCCCAGGTCAAGGCATAAAAGAATGAACTAGTTGAGTGGATGGTAATTAATATTTGAGTTAATTGTGTATTTGTATTTTATTATCATCCACAGACCTCCAGCAGCTGTTTGTGCCTAAAGAAGAGTGGCAGGACGACCCAGAGCCCCCCTATATTAAAGAGTATACAGGTCCAGATGGACCTTCAGTACCAGAACTGATGCGATGATTTGAATGAGACCAGAGATCCTCAATCAGGTTTAAACTTTCATAATAATGATGAAGCTTTTGTTCAAGCTAAGCTCTGTTAAGCTTAATGATTCAAGATGTAGAACAAGTGAGAAACTTTCGATCTGTTGTGAATGTAACAAAACCTTTGGTTGCATTAAAAAGCTGAAGAGACACATCATGACCCACACATCAAAGAAACCTTTCAGCTGCTCAAACTGTGGTAAATGTTTCACTGTAAGTCGAAATCTGAAGAGACACATTAAACGTCACACAGGGCAGAAACCTTATAGCTGCTCGGAGTGTGTAAAATGTTTCACTCAAAGTGGACATCTGAAGACACACATGAGATGTCACACAGGGGAGAAACCTTTCAGTTGCTTAGAGTTTGGTAAAAGTTTTATTATTAGTGGACATCTGAAGCGACACATGAGATGTCACACAGGGCAGAAACCTTTCAGCTGCTCAGAGTGTGGAAAATGTTTCACTCAAATTACAAATCTGACGACTCACATGACGTGTCACACAGGAGAGAAACCTTTCAGTTGCTTAGAGTGTGGTAAATGTTTTATTATTAATGGACATCTGAAGCGACACATGATATGTCACACAGGGAAGAAACCTTTCAGCTGCTCAGAGTGTGGTAAATGTTTCACTGAACGTGGAGATCTAAAGACCCACATGACGTGTCACACAGGGGAGAAACCTTACAGCTGCTCAGAGTGTGGTAACTGTTTCACTCAAAGTGGACATCTGAAAATACACATGAGATGTCACACAGGGGAGAAACCTTTCAGCTGCTCACAGTGTGGTACACGTTTCATTAGAAGTGGACACAAATGGGGGGGCAGGGGAGAAACCTCTAATTGCTTTGCATGCGGTAAATGGTTAACTAAAAGGGGAAGTTTGAAGATTCATGGGATTTCATACAGGGGGGAAACCTTTTTAGCTGCTCAGCGTGTGGTACATTTTTCATTAAAAGGCAATGTCTGTAGAAACGCATGAGATGTCACATAGGGGAGACACCTTTCAGCTGAATAGAGTGCGGTAACTTTTTCACTCAATGTCGACATCTAAAAGTTCACATTAAAACTCAGACGAGAATCCCTTTTTGCCTGGTTTTAAATCCCATTTGCAGAACTATAATGATGGATAGATATTCACAGCTACTTTTTAAGTTCACGATTACATAACTGTGAGGGACCTCCTTCCAGGGATTCATGGTCTCATTGATGCGACCCTCTTGTTTTTTTTTTTCTTGTGCCGATGTGAGGGTTTTGGCTTTGGGTCAAATGGTCTCATGTGTACAGACAGTAAAGCTCTGTCAGGCTTATTTATGATTTTGGCCGTTAAAATAAATTAAGCTAGCTCATTAGCATTAAGCCTTCAAACGGGTTGATCTATCGCACCTGACCTTCTTCCGTTCCTTACCTTTCTCATCAACAACGCTCTGTCATCTGGCTGTTTTCCCAATTCTCTGAAGGAGGCAAGAGTCAACCCTCTCCTGAAGAAACCCACCCTCAACCCTTCTGAAGAAAACAACTACAGACCGGTCTCTCTTCTTCCCTTCCCTCTGTCCAAAACCCTTGAACGTGCTATCTTTAATCAACTCTCCTCTTATCTCCACTGTAACAACCTCCTTGACCCCCACCAGTCAGGTTTCAAGGCAGGCCACTCCACAGAGACTGCTCTCCTTGCTGTCTCTGAGCAACTCCACACTGCTAGAGCCGCCTCTCTCTCCTCTGTCCTCATCCTTCTGGACCTCTCTGCTGCATTTGACACGGTCAACCACCAGATCCTTATTTCCTCCCTTCAGGAACTTGGTGTCACAGGCTCTGCTCTCTCCCTTCTCTCGTCCTACCTCGATGGCCGCACCTACCGGGTAACCTGGCGAGGATCTGTGTCGGAACCGTGTCCTCTTACTACTGGAGTTCCTCAGGGTTCCGTGCTGGGTCCCCTCCTGTTTTCGCTTTACACCAACTCTCTTGGCGCTGTCATTCGCTCGCATGGCTTCTCTTACCACAGCTATGCCGATGACACCCAACTAATTCTCTCCTTCCCTCACTCGGACACCCAGGTGGCGGCTCGGATCTCTGCCTGTCTAACTGACATCTCTCAGTGGATGTCCGCCCACCATCTGAAAATCAACCCCGACAAGACTGAACTACTTCTCTTTCCCGGAAAAGATTCGCTTACCCAGGACCTGACAGTCAACTTTGGGAACTCCGTACTAACGCCCACTTCGACTGCTAAGAACCTCGGCGTCACACTCGACAGCCAACTCTCCCTGACTCCCAACATCACCGCGACAACGCAATCCTGTAGATACACGCTCTACAACATCAGGAGAATACGTCCCCTTCTCACTCAGAAGGCAGCGCAGGTACTGATTCAGGCTCTTGTCATCTCCCGCCTGGACTACTGCAACTCCCTCCTGGCAGGTCTCCCTGCCACCGCCATTCGACCTCTGCAGCTCATTCAGAATGCAGCAGCTCGACTGGTCTTCAACCTTCCAAAATTCTCCCACACTACTCCTGCTCTCTTCACTGGCTACCGGTGGCCGCCCGCATCCAGTTCAAAACACTGGTGCTCACGTACCATGCTGTGAATGGATCGGGTCCAGCTTACATCCAGGACATGGTCAAACCCTACATCCCAACCCGTACTCTCCGCTCTGCATCTGCAAAACTACTCGTCCCTCCCTCACTGAGAGCCAAACACTCGACTAGGTCTCGACTCTTCGCTGTCCTTGCGCCGAAATGGTGGAACGAGCTCTCTGAAGACATCAGGACCGCAGAGAGCCTTCACATCTTCCGCCGCAAACTAAAGACACACCTCTTCAGACTCTACCTCGACTAAAGACTAACAAATTGTAGCACTTAAATTGTACTTGTAACGTCACTCATCTATAGCAAATTGTAAATTGGCTTATTTGAGGAAATTGCACTTTCTTGTTTCTTGTTCTCCTGAGTTTGTACCCTATGGTTGAATGCACTTATTGTACGTCGCTTTGGATAAAAGCGTCAGCTAAATGACATGTAATGTAATGTAATGCCACGTACCAGCCTGCTTCAAGGCCTCATCCCTGTTCCCAAGAAGCCCAGGATCACAGGACTCAATGACTACAGGCCCGTCGCCCTGACCTCTGTAGTCATGAAGTCTTTTAAACGGCTAGTCCTGACCCACCTGAAGTCCCTCACCGACCCCCTCCTGGACCCCCTGCAGTTCGCCTACAGAGCCAACAGGCCTGTGGACGATGCTCTCAACATGGCCCTCCACTACATCCTCCAGCATCTGGACTCCCCAGGAACCTATGCCAGGATCCTGTTTGTGGACTTCAGCTCTGCTTTCAACACCATCATCCCGTCTCTGCTGCAGGACAAACTCTCCCAGCTGCACGTGCCCGACTCCACCTGCAGGTGGATCACAGACTTCCTGTCTGACAGGAAGCAGCACGTGAAGCTGGGGAAACATGTCTCAGCCTCTCGGACCATCAGCACCGGTTCCCCCCAAAGCTGCGTTCTTTCCCCTCTGCTCTTCTCCCTGTACACCAACAGCTGCACCTCCAGTCACCAGTCCGTCAAGCTCCTGAAGTTTGCGGATGACACCACCCTCATTGGACTGATCTCTGGTGGTGATGAGTCCGCCTACAGGTGGGAGTCCGACCATCTGGTGTCGTGGTGCAGTCAGAACAACCTGGAGCTCAACGCTCTAAAGACAGTGGAGATGGTTGTGGATTTCCGGCGGAACAGAGCCCCACCCTCCCCCATCACCCTGTGTGACTCCCCCGTCACTATTGTGGATTCCTTACGTTTCCTGGACTCCATCATCACCCAGGACCTCAAGTGGGAGCTGAACATCAGCTCCATCACCAAGAAGGCTCAGCAGAGGTTGTTCTTCCTGAGGCAGCTGAAGAAATTCAACCTGCCAAAGACGATGATGGTCCACTTTCACTTTCATTTAATATGTTAATATATAATATTTATATGTATTTTATTTAATTGTACTGTATATATATTGTGCATATAAACTGTACTTTGCTGCTGCTATTAATACTTATGTTGCTATTACACACACACTGTATATTTTATATACACTGTAACCCAGCGATGTGTGAACTTTTGTGTTCAGGGTCCACCCCGGGTCAGCTTTTTTGAAGATTAATGTATTGATTCCCATATTTGGTATAATCGAATCATTTAATGATAATCTATGATATTGAATAATATTTGACCCTGTGTAGTATTTTTTATTTCACTCTCACATTTTTTATACACAGTTTTAGTTTCCCTTAAGTTAACTTTCAAATAGATGTTTAATTATTGAAAAGAACGTTCAAGATCAGCTTTCAGACTAAAATGAAACCAAATTCTGACGTTAACCTGCAGAAGTAGTTTGGTTTCATTTTAGTCATTCATCAGCTGAGCTTCATGAAGACAATCGGAAACATCAGATCACTAATGATCATTTTTCTTCCTCTCTCTTCATGATAAACATCTTCAATAGCAAGTGTTTATAGTACATTTATTGTCAAACTATTGACAAACTGAACAGATCAAGACAGAAGGTGATCATTTACTTGTGAAAACAGGACAACAGCCATCCTATAAAAAAAAGAATTATTATTGTTATTGTTACTTGTTTATTTGTATTTTGTTTATTTGTCCTTTTCCTGAAAACCAATTGAAGCCCACTTACACACATGTAGACAGATACAATTGTTATTTAATTTGCCCTCCTTCGTGTTTTTCATCTCAAAAAGGCTTGGGCACGCACACGCCTGCATGCACACCATTCTCCCATACCCTGACCATGTGTTTGTTGGTTTGTAGGTGAGTTATGGTGTTCCCTTGTTGTTATATCTAGGTATCGTTCCTCTAAATTTAACTAAATTTAAGTAGAAACACATTATGAAAAAGATGACCGATCATTTTTGACAAAACTGAACAGTGGGGAAATGGTGGTGGAGGACTCCAGAGAAATTGTTATTAATATTGGATAGCCAGGACTCCCCTCTGCACATCGACTGCAGGGACAACAGAGTCATCACAAGAACAGATACAGGAGGCCATTTTTGGTGTCTGTTTGTATGATACAATGGTGGGGTCAAAAGGGAAAGTGGAAACAAATTGGTGAGATGGTTGTGATGTGAAAATTAAAAAAAAAATACCATCAAAGGATCGAAATGTCAACCTTGCGATTTCTGTGTAACCCTCTCGCCAAATACGTATAGACTTGGTTTGTGACTCTACCTATTTTACTCGGTTCGTGACTGTGCTTATGTTACTAGGGACAACATGTAACACGTGAAACATTTCATTCTTTGTTTTATTATTATTATTCATTTTTATTTAAAAATACAAACTTTTCCACAGTGCTGGGCATCAGGCGGTTTCTTTTTTTTGAGAGTATTTACCTGCTTCTATCCAAGCTCCCATGAAGACAACAGACACTTCACCTTTTAAAATACCATAAATAAGAAGAAAGATATTAGAACAAAGGATACTCTGTGTAAGATTTATTTACAGTATATTCCTCTAGTTATTAATAACTCATACGTGCATACCTTATTAACATGTTACCACCTTTCCTGCTGGTTTCATCACAGAAAAAAGAAGCTCGAATAGTTTGTAAACAAACGCGTAATAAGTATTGAAGTATTGAAAGTAGTGAATAAGTCCAAAGTACACAAAATGTAGCCGGGGGACTCGTTTTATTTCGAATCGCGCACCAGACCCATGAACAATTTCCCGAATCAGTCACGTTTTATGCCCCCCCCCCGGCGCGACCCTGTGTGCAGGATAAGCGTTTTGACGATGGATGGATGTTGTGATCGACATGTAAAAGACGTCTCAAAAACACGAATATTTTATTTTGACAGGAAGAGACCCGGAAGTGTTCTCCACTGTGGCTGACTTTTAGCAAAATGGCGTCTATCTTCTACACCTGGTGAAGGAGTTGTTACGTTGATCAGGTATCTCCATCAGTCCTGATCCACCAGAGTCTCTCGACGTCTGGATAAACCTCTGACGGACTTTCAGCTGCTCACCTTTTTCCTGGATCTTGTTTCCTCTCAATCATCTCCCGGTAGCATGCTAAGCTATTGGAGTTAGCTTAGCATGCTAGCTGGAAACAGACCGAAGTTAGCAACACAGCGCTAGTCCGAGTTTAACGGAGTTTATCTGGAGGAAACGTGTCTGTGATTCAGTGAAGATGTCTAAAGTCCAAATGCTGAGATGTTTAGTGACGCAGCGACTCACCGAGGCTGCTGAAGAGATATTTGGGCTGTTTGAAAGAACGATAGCAGAGTACGAGGAGGAAACTTCTAGATTAAAAGAGGACAACGAGCGACTAAAGAAACGTCTGCACGCTGTTTTGAACCCGGAGGTGCGCATACAAAGAGCAGGTTGGTTCTCTCTCACTCTTCACACTGACATCAGTCAAATCAATATGGGTCAGCTTTAGTTCGGTGAAGTTGGCGAGTGATCGAAGACTCTGACTCCCCGGATCGATACCTCTCTGATACCGTAGTGAGGTACAACAAGCTATAACCTAAATGATGCCAACGTGCTTTAATTGTAACGGATCCCGTAAATGAAAAGACGTGCACCTTGCTGCTGGTGAAATTACTGCTTCATTTTCCTCCTTCCAAACAACTTTTTTAAACAACACCGTAAGAGCTTTTTGCCCTTTGTCATACTGGTCCATTAAAAGTACTACAATTTCAAGAATAAATCTGTCCATAACAAGGTCCGTACATTTGCATATAAAACACCCTTTTTACCTTTAAAAATAAATGTCATTCCTTTTCCGGAAGTTCTATGGGGTCATTTACACTCAAATTAGTGTTTTTACAAAATGGAAACATTAAAACACTCAATTTGAAATGACAGAATATCCCTTCAAATCTATAGGCTAAACTACATAGACAACTATAACACATTTCTTAACTGCACAATGTTTAAACAGCTTCTAGCAGTAAAACTCATTTCTGGACAGGGCGCTCCAGGGCAGGCCTGTTGATGCACGCTTCTTTGTGGTTCAGTTCCTTCTCTCCAAACAAGATTGTTGCCCGTCTCACAAGTCCATCTTTGCCTTGAATGACTTCTGAGACTGTCCCAAGTCTCAATTTGCTTCGTGGTAGTGTCCTCAGCATCCAGTACAATATCACAATATGCAAGTTCCTTTCAGCGCTATGCCAGCACTGTCTTGTTGTGATGTTGTGGAGGTACTTTTTTCCATCTACTCCAAAACTGCTCTGTCAGGTACTGCACATGACCCCATCTCCTTCGTCCATAAAGATCCTCTCTTTCAGACTTGCCAGGTGAAGGCAAGGCTGTGGTGGATTTCATTGTGATCAGGTGGTTAGGAGTAAGTGGCTCCAAACTGTTGTGCCTGTCCAAAGCATCAACTGTGAATGGACGACTGTTCACGATAGCCGTGGTTTCATTAAAGAAGGTGCGCATGACACATCATTTAGCCTACCAGGAGAGAGTGCCATTGAGAACACTGACAATTCTGATTTGCCTTTCCCACACAGCCCCTGGATGGCTTATCTGTCAAGACGCCGTCGGGATCTCAAGCATGCGCAAAGGCGCGAAGTCCAGTTCCATATCCGATCAACTGGATCGGATCGAGTTATCCAGGGGTGTTAATCGGATCGTACTCGGACCGCACATAGTCGGACAAAGGCGTTAACATGAAACGGATAATTCGATTTCAGTCCGACTAAGCCAGTTATTCGAATCCATGTAACCACGCTGTGTGAGAAATACATTCAGTCTACTCATGTCCAACTCTTGCAATGCTGCATTCAGTTCATTTTTTGCACCCATAAAGTTAGTGCGTTGGTCACATTGAATTTGTCGCACAGCACCTCTTAAAGCATCTGTCCATTAATGGATTTGTCTGTGGACAAGTCCTCCAACATTTCAATATGAATGGCTTTAGAGCAGTGTTAATTTCGTCGACGAAAAATGTTCGTTAACAACCTTTTTTCCATGACTAAGACGTGACGAAAACCGATCTTAAAAAATAAAAACTATGACTAAATCTATTCTAACTTTCGTTAACGAGACGAGACGAACATGTTGGTGGTTGACGAAGTCACAATACTTTTCCCCCCTAAATTCTTACGCAGCTGACAGGCAACAGACAGGCAAAGTACGGCCCCGTACGCGGTTATTAATGTGTCATGATGACGTCATCCACGAACCCAGAACGCTCGCATTGGTGCAGCGGTGGTTCTTTTGCACTATCTTGAATGTGCGCTTCCCTAGTTCAGCTCAGCTGTCTCGGTTTAACTGACTGTTAGCAGGCTGAAGCCGCGGCGCTTCAGAGAAACATAAAGACCCGTTTAACAGACTGTCGGACCTTTCTGCTCTGTTCTCTGGCGACGGCAGGCAAACACGTCTAACATAATAAACTCGTAGCAGGTTCTGAAGCCTCACGCATTGACCGTGAGACACACGCATTTCCACTATAGTTCACACGCCACATCGTGAGAAGACGCTGTTAAACCGTCTCGGCCACCGTACGTTCGTTACTAAGCAACATAGAGGCGCTCACACACGTGACAAGTGGATCCTTTTGATAGAACTGAGCAGTGCAGGTGAAGGATGTGGCGGCACAGAGCAGGTGGAGGAAAACCCGCAGGACACAAGAGAGAAGAACTGGTCATGAAACCAAAAAATAAACAAAGAGACAAAGAGAAAGAAAAGACTGTTTAGATCCCTGGTCCTCAATTAAGTTGTTAGACCTTTGCCAATTTATTAAATTGCTTTGCAAATAAATGCTTTGCTATTTGTTAAAATACAAATCCTTTCATGCAATGATTTTTCACATGTCATTTATATTAGCTCACACAAACACTTCAACCATTTGTTCTTGGCCCGGCTCCTCCGTCAAATTTTACAACCCATTGTGGCCCGGAAGTCAAAAAGCTTGCCGACCTGTCCTAGGAGGGACATCTAATGGACAACCAAGTACTGCAAGCTAGACTAGTATGCAGTTGTAGACAAGTTGTAGATTAAATGTGATGAAAACTAGACTGAAACTAAGATGGATTAAAATGACTAAATGTGACTAAAACTAATATGCATTTTTGTCTAAAGACTAAGACAAAAATAGCTGCCAAAAGTAACACTGCTCTTGAGCAGAAGCAGGTAAAAATCAATCCATACCTTTTTTCTTGTCTTCTCCCTTGTTTTGTCCAAATGGGACCAAAACAGTCCATCCCACAGTAAGTGAACGGTGGGGTAGGTCTGGTATGTTCAACAGGCAGGTCACTCATCCTTTGGCTTTCAACTGGCCTTCTCAGCCTTCGACATATCACACAGTAATGATGTATGTTGTGACTGCTCTGCTCAGTCCACATATCCAATAGACATTGGACCTAATTTCATTGATGGTGAAGCCTTTGCCCTAATGTTTCACTGTTTCATGATCGTGGGCGATGATTAGATTTGTCATGTGATGTCCTGGAGGTGTTAGGGAAAGATAAGCAACTAAGCCTACCTCCCACCTTGAGCACATCCTCTCCAGGAAAAGCATCATGGTGATACAGCTTCTTGTGTCCTGGAACCTGATTTTAGTAGCTTTATCTCTTCTCCGTATGTCCTTGATGAAGTCGCTCTGCACTTTGTCTTTCGCTAACTGTTGAAAGGTCTCATGATTTGACCTTTCTAGCACACCGCAAGAGACGCGCCACTACCCTGATGGTCCGAGACCAGCATGAAAACTTCTTCAGTCTGCCTACAAGGTCAATGGTCTTTGTCTGGAATGTCTGAGCCTTTCTGACTCCTGGATCACTAACAAGTAGCTCCAAAAGCACCTCTGTTGGCATTTCTAGTTCCCTTTTCCACAGAAAGCTCGGGCGAGTGAACCAATTAGAAGAAAGCAACTCATTTACTGTTTTTCCTAAACCATTGCTTCGGGTCTGAGGCGTGACAGATTTGCTACAAAGGTGTAGAAACGGCAAGCATCATTATTAATGTAGCCTAATACAACCTTTGAATCGGTCCAAAATAACTCTTCTACATTACAGTAGTCAAACTCCTCTTTGAGCATATTGCTCACTGTGACTGAGAAAACTGCTGGGGCAAGTTCAAACCTTGGAATAGTTGTGACCTTGAGCCGTGAGACGTGCGCTTTTTAGAAGAACACAGTGAATGTCTCCTTCATTTTTCAGCCGCATATGCACAAACAGCAGCTCAGAGTATTCAGCCTTTTTGGAGAGCCTGAATGGAGTCCTGCATGGGGCTCCAGTAGGGGACTCCATAGTCCTACTGGTGTACTTCAATGCGCACGTGGGCGACGATGGAGATAACTGGAGAGGCGTGATTGGGAGGAATGGCCTCCCTGATCTGAACCCGAGCGGGTGTTTGTTACTGGACTTCTGTGCCAGTCACGGATTGTCAATAACAAACACCATGTTCGAGCATAAGGATGTTCATAAGTGTACGTGGTACCAGAGCACCCTAGGTCAAAGATCAATGATCGATTTTGTAATCGTATCGTCTGATCTGAGGCTGCATGTTCTGGACACTCGGGTAAAGACAGGGGCAGAGCTGTCAACTGATCACCATCTGGTTGTGAGCTGGGTCAGAGGATGGGGGAAGACTCGGGACAGACCCGGTAAACCCAAGCGTGTAGTGAGGGTGAACTGGGAACGTCTGGAGGAGGCCTCGGTCCAAAAGATTTTCAACTCACACCTCCGGCGGAGCTTCTCTCACATTCCTGTGGAGGTAGGGGACATTGAACGAGAGTGGTGTATGTTCAAAACCTCCATTGCTGAAGCTGCGGCAGTGAGTTGTGGCCTCAAGGTCTTAGGTGCATCAAGGGGCGGTAACCCTCGAACCCCGTGGTGGACACCGGTGGTCAGGGAAGCCGTCCCGACTGAAGAAGGAGGCCTTCCGGGTTATGATATCCGGTGGGACTCCGGAGGCAGTTGCAGTGTACCGACAGGCTCGAAGGGCAGCAGCCTCTGCCGTGATGGAGGCAAAGCAGCGAGTATGGGAGGAGTTTGGGGTAACTATGGAGAAGGACTTTCGGTTGGCACCAAAGTGCTTCTGGAAGACCATCTGGCACCTCAGGAGGGGGAAACCATCCTTACTGTACACATCCAAGCTGTGTACAGTAAGGATGGGACCCTGTTGACCGCGACTGAGGAGGTTATCGGGCGGTGGAAGGAACACTTTGAGGAACTCCTAAATCCAACTACTACGCCCTCTTTGGTAGAGGCGGAGCTGGAGGCGGAGGAGGGATCATCGTCAATTGGCCTGGTGGAGGTCACTGAGGTAGTCAAACAACTCCGCAGTGGCAAAGCCCTGGGGATTGATGAGATCTGTCCAGAGATGCTAAAAGCAATGGGTGTTGGGGGGCTGTCTTGGATGACACGCCTCTTCAACATGGGGGGTCATCGTGTCGCAGGGGTTAGAGAAGGTGTGCTGAGAAGCACAAGGTTGGTGGTTCGAGTCCAGGCTGCCCCATGTTCCATGTCGAAGTGTCTGTGAGCAAGACACCTAACCCCTAATTGCTCCCCAGGCAAATGTGAAAAAGCCACTTTGGATAAAAGCGTCTGCTAAATGACCTGGAATGTAATGTAACATTGCGTGGAAGTCTGGGAGAGTTCCGAAAGAGTGGCAGACCAGGGTGGTGGTACCCCTCTTCAAAAAGGGGGACCAGCGAGTGTGTACCAATTACAGGGGTATCACACTACTCAGCCTCCCGGGTAAAGTCTACTCCAAGGTGCTGGAAAGGAGGGTTCGGCCGATAGTCGAACCAAGGATTGAAGAGGAACAATGCAGTTTTCGTCCTGGTCGTGGAACGACGGACCAGCTCTTTACTCTTTCCATGATCATGGATGGGGCTTGGCAGTATGCTCATCCAGTGTCCATCATGTGTTTTGTGCACTTGGAAAAAGCGTGTGACCGGGTACCCCGAGAGAAACTGTGAGAGGTGCTGGGGGAGTACGGGGTGAGGGGGTCCTTGCTTGGGGCCATCAAATCCTTGTACGCCCAAAGCGAGAGCTGTGTTCGGGTGCTCGGCAGTAAGTCGAAGGCGTTTCCGATGGGGGTTGGCGTTCGCCAGGGCTGCGTCTTGTCACCAATATTGTTTGTGGTCTTCATAGACAGGATATTGAGGCGTAGTCGGGGGGCTGCGGATCTCATTGATGCTTTTTGCAGATGATGTGGTCCTGATGGCATCTTCTGTCTGTGACCTCCAACTCACTGGAGCGTTTCGCAGTGTGAAGCGGTCGGGATGAGGATCAGCACCTCTAAATCTGAGGCCATGGTTCTCAGCAGGAAACCGATAGATTGCCTACTCCAGGTAGGGAATGTGTCCTTACTCTAAATGAAGGAGTTCAAGTACCTCGGGGGCTTGTTCACGAGTGAGGGGAAGATGGAGTGTGAGTTTGGCCGGAGAATCGGAGCAGCGGAGTGGGTATTGCACTCGCTTTGCCGCACCGTTGTGACAAAAAGAGAGCTGAGCCGGAAGGCAAAGCTCTCGATTTACTGGTCAATCTTCGTTCCTACCTTCACGTATGGTCTTTGCACTGGCCTGGGAACGCCTTTGAATCCTCCAGTCAGAGCTGGTAGATGTGGCCCGGGAAAGGGAAGTTTGGGGTCCCCTGTTGGAGCTCTGGATGGATTATTGTCGCTCCACACCCACACTGGCACTATCATTGAGGTGTTTTCTGACTGACCTTGGCTGGTGACACTGAGGGACAGACCAGATGTTTGTTCTGTTTCCCTGTGTTGCATTGACATTTCCCTATTTGTCCATTCTTTGTTTTCAGCATTTCCATAGCCGTCATCGTGAAGACATGAGGATGTTGTTCTTTGCATGAGTCATGTGGCGATGCTGGTACTCCTTTGCGCTGTGACCGGGGGTTAAACATACGTCCGTCTGTATTCCAGTATTCCAGTCACTTCTTTGCATGAAGTCTGGACATTCGCAAAGCTGGTGACTGATACCCTGACATAGCATGCAAGGGGCCTTGACCTTTTCTTTTATTGCTTACTGTTTTCAACAGTACATACTACGTTGAAGGTGCTGGCTTTGTTTCTTTTGCTTACCCTTGTTCTCTACTTGCCTCGACTGGAATCAGCTGAATGGAGAGCGAGGAAAGAGGTGACTGGATTGCCGTTTCAGGACTTGGCAAAGTCCTTGAAGCTAGGGAAATCCTTTCCCTCTGTGACACGCAATGTTACTCGCCGGTTCCATCGTGAGGCTAGCTACAGTTTCCGCGTCAACTTCTGATTTTCCTCACAAAACACCGTAAGAGCTTTTTGCACTTTGTCATACGGGTCCATTCAACTACTACAATTTCAAGTCGAGTGAGTCGAGCGAGTCGAGCTGGACATTGGTCTCAATGAAAGTCCACCAAGTGAAATGGGCAAATATGTACTACAATAATATTCAATATTTTCACTCTCATGCCAAGCAGAGGTGCCAAAATAATATTAGCGCTCAGAAATGTAGGTAAGAGTTAATGGCTTTTAACTGAATATTACTGAAAGTAATATATTCCACGTATGAACCACCCACCATGACAATTTCCTTGTATGTCCAACATACCTGTCTAATAAATGTTTCGAAATTCCGGTTTCTACCCCCCCAACTTGTAATGAGGTGTATAACACCAGCACTCCCTATATGGTTTAAAAAAATTATAGCCATATGGTTTAACATTTGGTTCTACCATAAGTATTATGTCAGTACACAGCAAGAGCAGTGAAGGCTAATGCGTCAATGGATACTGAACCTGGAGGAATGGGAAGCACTCAGAAATAGTGACTTCATCTACATGTAAGAAAAGAATTGTCAGAGACATAATGAGGAAATGTAAAGCAATAAGGTACGGGAGGCTGTACTTTCTTCAATAATGTAACAGTTTGGGTGCATTGTTAGGCCCGACGCAGAGTGGAGGGCCCTCGGCAACCCTCGAACAATTGAAGTTGTTTTAACTCGACCATACTTTATCTAATCTGCTCCATATTTCTCATATAGCATGAACTTCTCATCCTGTAGACAACCATATGATAATTTTTACCTTAGTCATAGCGCCACCTGGTGACAACAGGAAGATGAATGTTTTTAGTTTTTTTTACACCCTGCTCCTCACAGGTTATGCTCCTCAAAAGTTAATCTGATCCCTCTCAAAATTTCCTAGCAGAGAGGTAGGACCTTGATAATGCTTCACTGTGAATATTATAAGAATCCGATAATCTGTGGCGAGAGGGTGCATCGGCAAAGCTGTTCCTTCGCCAAGAACAACAAAATCATTAACTTTACCCCACATCATCGGATTCCTTCCAATTTACACATGTTTGATGCGACTGTAAAGTTGAATCAAGTCAAAGCGCCACATACTGGTAACCGGAAGTCACATTTTCTAGTATCCAGTAAAAAACAAAGGTGTCATTTTGAGAGGCTTTAATTTGTAAATTGGTATACCAGTATGTCCTGGTAATCACAGTCACTCCTTGGGGATGTGTACTATCTGCCTGAAGTGGAAATACTGTGTAACTATTGATTTATTCCTTTTAAATCTAATCTGAAATTGACCAGATGTAGTCTTGTGATCGATTTTTTGGCTCATGTATGGTATTTTGAGAGGCTTTCATTTTGTAATAGGGATAACCAGGACATTCTGATGTACTAAGTGACACCTTGGGGATGTGTACTCTCTGCCTTAAGTGGAATTCCTGTGTAATTGTTTATAGTTTCCTCTTAATTCTAACCTGAAATTGACCAAAAGTAGTCCTGTGTAGGACTTTGAAGGAAATTGGCTCGTGTATGGTATTTTGAGAGGCTTTCATTTTGGAATGGTACATCAGAATGTCCTGGTTATCACTGAGCGACACCTTGGGGAGGTGTACTCTCTGCCTTAAGTGGAGTTACTGTGTTACTATTCATAGTGTCCTTTTGCTTCTAACCCGAATTTGACCAGAAGTAGTCTCGTGAAGGATGGATTTTGAAGGAAATTAGCTCATGTATGGTACTGTACCGTAATGCCCAGGTCAAGGCATAAAAGAATGAACTAGCTGAGTGGACGGTAATTCATATTTTAGATAAATCACTATATTGTGTGTTTTTGTATTTTATTATTTTCCACAGACCTCCAGCAGCTGTTTGTGCTTAAAGAAAAGCAGCAGAAGGGCTCAGAGCGCCCCCAGATTAAAGAGGAACGGGAGGACCCAGAGCTGCAAGGGCTGAAGGAGGCTGATATGAAGGTCTCATTCACTCCTGTGAAGCGTGACAATGATGAAGATGAAACTCAGTCCTCTCAGCTTTATCAGAGACCAACTGAACAGATGGAGACATCAGGGGACAGAGAGGACTGTAGAGGACCAGAAACAGACAGGAACACGGGTACGGATGCTCCTTCAGAACCAGATACTGATGAGAAGACTGGAGACTCTTCTGAAACTGAGACTGGAGACTCTTCTGAGACTGATGACAGTGATGATTGGAATAAGACCAGAGAACCTCAGTCTGGTTTTAACTCTCATAATAATGGTGAAGCTTCTGTCAGTGATTCAAGATGTAGAACAAGTGAGAAACCTTTGATCTGTTCTGAATGTAAAAAAACATTTGGTTGCATTAAAAAGCTGAAGAGACACATGATGACCCACACATCAGAGAAACCTTTCAGCTGCTCACAGTGTGGAAAACGTTTCACTGAAATTGGAGATCTGAAGACACACATGAGAAGTCACACAGGGGAGAAACCGTTCAGCTGCTCTCAGTGTGGAAAACGTTTCACTGAAATTGGAGATCTGAAGACACACATGAGAAGTCACACAGGGGAGAAACCGTTCAGCTGCTCTCAGTGTGGAAAACGTTTCACTGACATTGGAGATCTGAAGACACACATGAGATTTCACACACGGGAGAAACCTTTCAGCTGCTTGGAGTGTGGGAAACGTTTCACTGAAATTGGAGATCTGAAGACACACATAAGATTTCACCTATCAGCTGCTTAGATTGTGGTTAACGTTTCACTCAAAGTGTCTTTGTATCTGTGATCCACAGTCTCATTGACTGAATCTTTTTCTCTGCTGATGTGAGGGTTTTCGGACCGAGGATGTTGCATGTGAACCGACTGTGAAGCCCTTTGAGTCGAATTTCTGAATTTGGGCCTTAAAATAAAATCAATTGAAGTCTGTTCTGGCAGATGGTCAGTAAATTCATATTGAAAACACAACTCCAATAGTCACAGGGTCACACACACAAACCCCAAACTATAGTAAGGTTATTCACTGGAAGGGTGTAATCTAAGTTGTGTTGCCTACTGTTAATATTGTAACATTACCCAGCCTTATATCATCATGTTTACTGTTGAAATACAAGTTTGACTGATTTTTATGTTCCATTTGCAGTTGCTGCAGGCGTTCATATTATCAACGTATTACTGCATAGATTTTCGTGAACCATCTGGTGTAAATGCTGCTGCTTGTTACGGTGCAGAATTGTGTATACCGTGCAGATACACTGTAAATACCAAAAGGCCTTTAATGTGTTCATGCATTGACTTTTTTCTAGGAAACATGTTGGTAGAAAAACCTCCAACCTAAATCCTGTTATTTCAATATGCAATGTCTGTTAATCTGCATTTTCAGCAAGTATGCAAGTATATATTTTTATAACAAAACATATCTTTTTGGATTAAACATTTTACATTGCTCAGCGAGCACAGGCGCTGAAAATAATATGAAGGACATTAATCGATTTTATTTTGTATTTTGCGTGAGTGAATAAATTATTTTTATAATTCATGTTTCTATTTTGTGTAAAGGCCCACGTAATTAAAAAAAATTATATCTATATGTATATATATATATATATCGATCATGTGTATTAGGGTTGTCACGGTACCAAAATTATGACTTTGATACTATAACTGCCAAAATATTAAGGTACCCGATACTTACGATACCACAAATAGGATAATGGAATATCTTTATCTATGATAGTAATAAATAAAACATCTGTAAGGTTCCTTTTTTTTACCTGATATTTGTTTGACTGTCTGTGGGATGAACAATGCTTTATTTACTTGCATAGTTTGATATTCTCACATTCATATTTCCTTAACTAAAAATAAAAAGGATTAGGTGAAGATCCACCGTCAGGCTTCAAAAGCATGTAGCCTATTGCATCAAGTGTATATTATTTGGTACAATTTTGTGTGCATTCTGACCTCATGATCATATAGGCCCACATGAGTAAAATTGTAGGTTATTTTGCATGTATATATTTCTGCTGGACTATTCAGGAACTTATTTGGGGTCTTGCTTTGTCTTGTGTTGCTTGATGTTTGACTGTGTTAGGAAAGATGTTGTCAAGCTAGCCAACAAAGCTACAGGGCTGCCAACTCTCACGGTTTCCCCGTGTGACACGCGTGTTTCCACACGCACTCACGGCCCACATCCAATTCATTGTGCAAAAATAAATCTGCGCTGGTTCATATAAACGGCGCATCTATAACCCAATTCGCTGCACGTAGCGTAACTTACACCCCCCCCCGTCAGCCGTAGCTTCACCCCCAACGTCTCACTCCCAAGGTTATCCGCTACGTTATCAACATGTGATCAGAATCAGACGGATCACAATAATTAGGCAGTAAACTGCGTATTGTATTTGTCTAGCTCTATTTTGATGATTGTTACACAATATTACCCAAATTCATGGGGTCAAACTTGACTTGTTTTAACATCTCTGAGATAAACGTCTGTATCCCAATGCCAAAGGCATAAAATAGCTGGGTGAATGGGGTGAAAATTTGAGTTGAATATGGAATAATAATATGTGCTTTGTATTTTATTATTATCTACAGACCACTAGCAGCTGTTTGTGCTTAAAGAAAAGCAGCAGAAGGACCCAGAGCCCTACCCACATGAAGTTCAGTCGTCTCAGCTTCATCAGAGACAAACTGAACAGATGGAGACAGAAGGTGATGGACCGGACTGTGGAGGACCAGAACCAGACAGGAACTCGGTTACGGATGGTCCCTCGTTATCAGATACTGATGAGAAGCCTGGAGGCTCTTCTGACACTGAGGACAGTGATGATTTGAATGAGAACAGAGAACCTCAGGTTTAAACTCCGTCAGTGATTCAAGATGTAGAACGAAGTGAGAAACCTCTGATCTGTTCTGAATGTAAGAAAACATTTGGTTGCATTAAAAAGCTGAAGAGACACAAGAAAGCCCACAAATCAACCTTTCAGCTGCTCAGTTGTAAATGTTTCACTCAAAATGAACCAATCAAACCAATTTCATAGTTGCTGTCAAACCTTTTTAAGGGGTTCTCTCTCTGTTGCTGTCAGGTGTCATTTCAGTGCGTAAGCGGATGCGACCCTCCTCCACACCAGGCACCTCCAGCAGCTATCAGGCATTCTTCACCTGTCCTGGGTTTTCATTAGCTCCCTTCTTCACCACCACCACCAGTGTTTGGACTTAGTACTGGAACAGCTTATGTTGCCTTGTGGATTTATTTTAGAGAGTCATGGAGATTGAAGGCAGGCAATCACCCCATATTTTCGTCTTTGTGGATGACGCAGGTTTCAACTGCCAAAACACGGCGACGAGGAAGGAATGTGATTGGGAAGAGAGCCACAGTGGATGTCCCGGGCCAGAGGGGTGCCAACATCACAATGTGCGCAGCAATAGCCACTGATGGACTGCTTTTACACAAACCACTAATTGGACCACACAACACTGAACGTCTCCTTGCGTTCCTGCATGATCTCTATTGAAGGGTTGTGCAAGGTGAGGGAAGGGATGCAGAGAGAAGAAATCAGCCAACATGTATAATTCTATGGGACAATGTGGCATGTGGGATGAGTGCGCCTACAGGTGGGAGTCTGACCATCTGGTGTCTTGGTGCAGTCAGAACAACCTGGAGCTCAACGCTCTGAAGACACCCCACCCTCCCCCATCACCCTGTGTGACTCCCCCGTCACTATTGTGGATTCCTTCCGTTTCCTGGGCTCCATCATCACCCAGGACCTCAAGTGGGAGCTGAACATCAGCTCCATCACCAAGAAGGCTCAGCAGAGGTTGTTCTTCCTGAGGCAGCTGAAGAAATTCAACCTGCCAAAGACGATGATGGTCCACTTTTACACGGCCATCATTGAGTCCATCCTCTGCTCCTCCATCACCGTCTGGTACGCTGCAGCCACAGCCAAGGACAAGGGCAGGCTGCAGCGTGTCATCCGCTCTGCAGAGAGGGTGATCGGCTGTAATCTGCCGTCCCTGCAGGACGTGTTCGCTTCCAGGTCTCTGAAGCGAGCTAAAAAGATCGTAGCCAACCCCACTCACCCCGGACAAAAACTGTTTGTGCCCCTTCCATCTGGCAGGAGGCTGAGGTCCATCAGGACTAAGACCTCCCGCCACACGAACAGTTTCTTCCCGTCGGCAGTCGGGCTCATCAACAGAGCCCGGTCCCCCACTGACTAACTATAACATTCCACCGGTCACTCATACTGCACATGTCACTTTAACTGTAATTTTTCATTTGTCACTTTGTCGTCACTTTGTCACTTAGTAGTAGATAGTGCACTTTATTTTTAATATTTTTTAACTTTTTAAATATTTTAAATTTTTAACTAACTTTATTCTCTTATTTTATACTAACCCATAGCCTTATTCTACTAACCCATTGCATTAGCATTTTATTTTATTACTTGTGCACTGCTGTCTTGTTGTCTATTGTCTGTTTTGTGTCTACTGTCACGCACCCACCGCCAAGACAAATTCCTTGTATGTTTGACATATTTTGGCAATAAATGTTTCCTGATTCCTGATTCACCACTCCCGTGGAGTCACCGATCTGTATCAGTGGATGGTGTGTATACAAATTCTTGTATTTTGGAATTACTCAGTGCATAAAAATGAATAAAAGACATAAAATATATTGAAGCATTCTGCATCATGTCTGATTAATTCCAGTAACATATATTAGAGGGAATTATAAACAGAGATGTGTCCTTGTTTTACACAAGAAAACATGCTACATGTTGTTAGTGTCTTTTAGGTCAGTTTTGTGGGTGACAAAGTGTGTTTGTTGGCTGTCAACCTTTGCTAGTATTCTGGAAGAATGAGTTGATTTGAGTGTGTTTTGGTAGTTTTAGTCCATTTTGAATGTGAAATGAACTGCTGTGGCGAGTTGAAAGTTGGTTAGGAGAACTGTGTGAAGCGTTTTGAAAAAGTGACGTAAGTATTGAGAACTGTGTCCTAGCGACTAAAAAACTAATATTGTAACATTACCCAGCCTTAAAGTTTGACTGACCTTTATGTGTATTTGTGTTACTGCAGTCTGTCATATTATCAACGTATTACTGCATACATTTTCATTGACGACCTTGTGTAAGTTCTGTTGTTTATATTGTTTTTAATATTTTTTAAGAAATGCACAGTCATAGTCCCAGTGTTATGCTAATGTCAACTAAGACAATAAAGTTAGCCAAAGATACCACGGCTTCAAATTTATTGTACACATAACACTACACGTGTAACTTATTATCCTAATGTTTTCCCACTATTTGGTATGCTCCCTCATTCTGGTATGATGATTCTAGGGTGGGTAGCTCAATCTGGTCGGTCAACTTTATCCCGCTGCCCCCCGACCCCCTCCTATTCTGTCTCCTAGTGCACACAAACACTCATGAGACTTTTGTCCCACTGTTAGTGTCCTTACGCTGTCTTGTCCATGGCCTTTGCAAGCCTTAGCTCGGCAAATACTCTTCTGTTTCCATATCCGTTCCGTTCAAACTGGCATGCTTGGGGTCTATACTATGTCTGGCCTATGGGCCTCCTTCTAGCTTTCCCCTCTCTGACGAACTATAAATTCTTCTCTACCTTGATATATATAAAGATAGAAAATTAAGATAATCCTTGAATTCCTTGAGAGGAAGATGAGCATGTCAGTCTTAGCCTGATTGAAACAAAGCTACTCTAGTAGGAAGTATATATATATATATATATCCTGTATTCCACTACATTTTTGATACATCTTTACAGACACAGCATGTACGCTCTAGAAGGATACTGTTGTTGTCCCTGTTCCCAAATCCAGTTGCCCCCAAAATTCTAAAACGATTTTAGACCAGTGGCTCTCACATCAATTATAATGAAACATTCTGAAAAACGGTCTGGAATTTTAAGTAAAAGTATGCAAGCACTTGATCCCATGCAGTCTGCTTATACAGAGGAGTAGAAGATGCCACTGTAAATTTCTTTGATTTACTTTTTAAGCACTTGTTTAGATTTTCATTTGTTGATTTCTCCTCTGCTTTTAACACTGACTGTGTTGTGTCTGTGCTGGGAGAGTTTGTCCTGCAGCAGAGACGGGATGATGGTGTTGAAGGCAGAGCTGAAGTCCACAAACAGGATCCTGGCGTAGGTTCCTGGGGAATCCAGATGCTGGAGGATGTAGTGGAGGGCCATGTTGACAGCGTCGTCCACAGACCTGTTGACTCTGTAGGCGAACTGCAGGGGGTCCAGGAGGGGGTCGGTGAGGGACTTTAGGTGGGTCAGGACTAGCCGTTCAAAAGACTTCATGACTACAGAGGTCAGGGCGACGGGCCTGTAGTCATTGAGTCCTGTGATCCTGGGCTTCTTGGGGACAGGGATGATGGTGGAGGCCTTGAAGCAGGCTGGTACGTGGCATGTATCCAGGGAGTATAGGGAGGGGATAGGGAGTATCCAGGGATCCAGGGTGTTGAAGATGTCAGTGAACACCGGAGACAGCTGGTCAGCACAGTGCTTCAGGGTGTGAGTAGAAACTGTGTCCGGGCTGGCTGCCTTACAGGGATTTAGTCTTCTAAAGAGCCGGTTAACGTCTCTCTCCAGAATAGAGAGGGTCGTTGCTGGTCGGGGAGGGGAAGGTGATATAGATGAAGAGGCGTGAGCACCTGATGGGCTGGGGGAGGGAGGGGAGAGGGACTGCAGCAGGTTGGTGGAGCTGTGGGGGATGGGATCAGGACATTGTCTTTCGAATCTGCAATAGAACTCATTCAGCTCGTCTGCCAGGCGGAGGTCATTCATGGAGTGGGGTTTTTTTGGCTTGTAGTTGGTGAGGTGTTTGAGGCCTCTCCAGACCGAAACAGAGTGACTTGCTCACATCACTTTATTTAATACGCTGCACTACTTGCAAGTCGCTGTTTTGTGCCTGACTCTCAATAAAACATTAAGGACAAACCCACGGTCATGAAGATACTCGTTTAACGTTACATGGAATCTGCGCAAGGAAGAGGAGGAGGGTCCATGTCGATAAATACCAACTTTCCAAAACCACCCACCCGGTGTCGCTCCGATCTGCCGGCGAAGCGCGGAGAAAACCAATCGGGTGTCTGGATGCTAAATGTTTATACTTCTCATCCAACCACAATCAAATTCAATGTCCGGATAGCGCAATTTATCTGGATAGGTTTTTTTTGTCTTTGTGTTTTTGAACTGCGACAAGCCAAAAGTAACGAGGCTGTTTTTAAAATGTAAGGAGTAGAAAGTACAGATATTTGCGTGAAAATGTAAGGAGTAGAAGTAAAAAGTCGTCTAAAAATAAATACTCCAGTAAAGTATAGATACCCAAAATTTCTACTTAAGTACAGTAACGAAGTATTTGTACTTTGTTACTTGACACCTCTGGTGGAATGTTTGGCTCAGCCAAATATCTGGTGGTCTCCACAATAAAAATAAACATCCATAATTACACAATACAAATGACACTTTGCCTGCCTATTGCCAACCGTATTAATTGATCAAGGAAATCAAATTGAAGTGCTCCCATATCTCGGAGCGACCTCTCTTTGCCACAGGTTCCATTGTACATTTGCTCTTTGCTACTACTACTACTACTACTACTACTACTACTACTACTACTACTACTGCAACAACACTGACTTTGACTGTATCAACCCGACAAGCGCGAACCTTGTTTCGAGCCCATTGAATCAAATCGAAGCGGTCACGTGACTGTGCGCCGGACCGAAGCTTCGGACGTCACTGATCACGTGATCAGCAGCGAACGAACCAATCATCGATACATTTGCTTCGCCTTGCACTGGTTCATATTTCGACACGAGCTTCGAAGCAGGAGGGTCGGAGGTAACAACACTACGATCCACCAGAGTCCCTGGACGTCTGGATAAACCTGCGACGGACTTTTTCTGGATATTTTCCCTCTGAATCATCTCCCGGTAGCATGCTACGCTATTGAAGTTAGCTTAACATGCTAGCTGGAAACAGACTCAAATTAGCAACACAGCGCTAGTCCGAGATAAAACAGTTTTTAACAGAGGAAGCGTGTCTGTGATTCAGTGAAGATGTCTAATGTCCAAATGCTGAGATGTTTAGTGAAGCAGCGACTCACTGCGGCTGCTGAAGAGATATTTGGGCTGTTTGAAAGAACGATAGCAGAGTACGAGGAGGAAACTTCTAGATTAAAAGAGGACAACGAGCGACTAAAGAATCGTCTGCACCATGTTTCCAACCCGGAGGTCCGCAGACAAAGAGCAGGTTGGTTCTCTCACTCTGCACACTGACATCAGTCAAATCAATATCTATATGTAATATCTATAAGTGATCGAACGACTCGGACTCTCCGTATCGATACTTCTCTGATACCATAGTGAGGTACAACAAGCTACAACCTAAATGAATCCAAACAGGTGCTTCACTGTCACAAGTAGAGTGGTAGAATGTTATTATATATACCGTGGTCGACTCAGCAGACGAGTGACGCCGGAGGAAGGTCCCTTTGCCGTAACGGCAGGTTGGTCGGTGGCAGGTTCCTGCGGTGGTCGGATCCTTTTTCAGAACGGCATGAACCGATCTCAGTTGGGTATTTAGTGAAATGCAAATCCCATGTAACGTTAAATGAGTATCTTCGTGACCGTCGGTTTGCCGTACTTGTTTTTTCTAACTTTATTGATCACAGCAGATCACAACGACAATGCATGTATCAATGCGAGACTTTAGAAATGAACACAACGGGATTCTGTAAGTCTGAAAAAGGATCTGACCACTTTTCGCACCCGGCCCTACTGCAGCAGACACTTGAATTTTAGTGCACGTATATGCGGACATTTTCGGTATTATGCAAGTAACCGGAATAAAAGCTCTTTAATCATATTTAATCATTCTTAACAATGATGGAAGTATGCATATTCAGGACCATTATGACTGCTCTTGTACAAAAAAATACTTTTGCTGCATACAGTTAATTATCCAAAGTAAAAGCCCTATATTTCAAATTCAAAATGACTATCTCAATGTTTGAGCTGCAATCAAAATACTTTTCTTAATTCCACACTAACATACATGTCTTGAGGACTTTGAACTTACCAGACTTTTATGAATACACATTTAGACGTTTTGTAACATACTAATTAAAGATTCTCAAAAGTCTTAACATTTCTACAAAGTAAATCAGGACATCTTTGAAAAATACATGCGCTTTTACTGGGTTCTTTGACATACTTAAAGGTTTTACAGCTAGAATTTACTGTGCATTGTAGTTTTAATCCGTAAAGCCTATGGATTTCCATTGGAGAATCTCATTCAAGGAAAGACAAAAAAACACATTCAGTTTTGCAGTTGTAGCAGTTGTACGCTCTCTCTCGCGTTGTGTTTTTTGAATTACCACCAGGATACGGACCACATTCGGCTCCAATCGGCCGTCTATTTCCTGACGTTAGACACCCTGGCGAACATACATACAAGTACAACATACTATTAGCGTCTTCATAGAGTACCTCGTGGCATAATAACGGTTAAACAAAATAAAAGACATGAGCTTGTTGAATTAGCATTGGCATTGACAAGGGGACTTTCTACAGCCAACTTACCAGTTGCACACCCTGCAGCAGACTAAAGCCTAGTTTATGCTTTTGCGTTTTCAGAGCGACGCAAGGAAACGCAGACGCAAGAGGATTTGAAAATGAACTCCATAAAACCATGTTAAAAAGTTTGATTTTAATTAATACAAATTCAATTATAAGAGCTCGAAAGCTGAAAGGTCATAGCAGAAACGTCCTGCAGGAGCTGAATATTTTAATATTCGAACGGTTTTAATAGCTGAAAGTCGAAAGTCGAGTTGAAAGGTTCCACGGAAGAAATAGAAGATGTTGACCTAAAGATTCGAAAAAGAATACTGAGGCAGCATTTAAACAATAAACATGTATTTTCATATCATTTATTTGTTTTGGTTAGGGGTGTAACGATTCATCCACTGAATCGATTAATCGATTTATATTCCTGCGATCCAACTGAATCGATCTGTGCTCAGCAAATCGCAATCCGGACAACATATATCGATTACAAATCGATTTGAAATGGTACATAATAGATTTCTATCGATACTTGGAAACTGCACATTGGATCTAACCACAAAAACTGTATGGATGCGTGTTTGTTTTTTAGCACTTTAGACACGTTAAACGTTACTCGATTCAGTCTGCCTGTCTGTGACGTCATCAGTACGCAGCGCCAGCCGCGCGAAACTCTGAACAACAACAACAAAACACAGCGTGGAGGAGACTACTGCGAGCCAAGACATTTACAAACCAACTTATCGATCCAGTGTGTGACCAACCATGAATCGCAATAAGTTGATTAAAGATTCGAGGAACAATACATGGAATGCTTAAGCATGTATTGCAATACATGGAATGCTTAAGCATGTATTGCAATACATGGAATGCATTAAGCATTCCAACTATTGTTCTTCGAATTCATTAAATTCATTAATTCATTAAAAAAGAGCCGGCTCTTTCGGCCCCCAAATGGCTCTTCTAATTTTTTGGTACATAAATGTATTTATCTCCAACAATAATGTAAAATTATGTGCAATATGAATTACTAATGTAAAAAAAAATATCAAATGTGTATTATATAAATACACAAAAACAAACAAAAGTACTAAACCGACTTCTTCTGCTAGTACTACTAATACCACAATTCCAACTATAACTAATACTACTATTACTACAAACAATTTAAAACCTTTTTATTCATCTCAGCTTTTGTCATTTCTGTATTTTTTTAATGCATTTAGGCTCCAGCAACTTCTGTATTTTTTAGAAATTCTATTGAAATTCAGCTTCCCCACTTCCTGTATGTTCAGCAGTTCTTTAAAATAATTTCAGCTTTTCTTATGCCTCTATTAACAGCAATGTTTTAATATTAATTTCTGTATTTTTTTGCAATATTTCACATTTATTTCAGCTGTTCATTTATGCTTTTTCAGCAAATCTATTGAAATTCCATGCAGCTTCTCCCATCTGTATTTTCAGCAATTTTAAATTAATTTCATCTTTTCTAATATCTGTAATTTCAGCAAATCTATTCAAATTCCCTTACTTTCTGTAATTTCAGCAATTTTTAAAAATTCTGTTCAGCTTTCAGCTTTTTGCATTACAACGCATTTCCAGCAGGAAATGCATTTTCTAGTTTTTTTTACATCTTTATAAATGAGAAACAATATTTCCCGAATCAATGACGTAAATTAACTACGTCGTGTTTTTTTTTTTTTATTAGCTACAGATGTTCAGCAGCTGTTTCTGCCTAAAGAAGAGCAGCAGGAGAACCCAGAGCCCCCCCACATTAAAGAGGAACCAGAGGACCCAGAGCCCCCCCACATTAAAGAGGAGCAGCTTCGAGGGCTGGAGGGGGCTGACATAAAGGTCTCGTTCACTTGTGTGAAGAGTGAAGGTGATATAGAGGAAGTTTGGTCCTCACATCTTCATCATAGACCAACTGAACAAATGGTGACAGAAGGTGGTGGAGACGACAGTGGAGGGCCAGAACCAGACAGGAACTCAGTTACAGATTTTCCTCCAGAACCAGATAGTGATGAGAAGACTGGAGACTCTTCTGAACCTGAGACTGAGGACAGTGATGATTGGAATGAAACCAGAGAACCTCAATCAGGTTTAAACTCTCATAATAATGGTTCCGTCAGTGATTCAAGATCTAGAACAAGCGAGAAACATTTTATCTGTTCTGAATGTAAGAAAGCATTTGGTTCCATTAAAAAGCTGAAGAGACATATGCTAACCCACAAATCAGAGAAACCTTTCAGCTGCTCAGAGTGTGGTAAATATTTCACCACAAGTGGACATCTAAAGACACACAGGAGATGTCACACAGGGGAGAAACCTTTCAGCTGCTTACAGTGTGGTAAATGTTTCAGTATAGGTGGAAATCTGAAAAGACACATGAGATGTCACACAGGGGAGAAACCTTTCAGCTGCTCAGAGTGTGGTAATTGTTTCACTGAAAGTGGGAGTCTAAAGAGACACGTGAGATGTCACACAGGGGCGAAACCTTTTAGCTGCTCAGAGTGTGGTAAATGCTTCACTAGAAATGGAGATCTGAAGTCACACATAAGATGTCACACAGTGTAAAATCCTTTCAGTGGTAAATGCTTCTCTAAAAGTGGACATCTGAAGCGTTGATGTAAAAATCTGAAAGTCCATGAGAAGAATATTTTCCGGATATCACTTTCAGCTAAAAGTATTAGATTTAGATTCAACTTTGTCATTACACATGTACATGTTCAGAGCAACGAAATGCAGTTTGGCATCCAACCAGAAGTATCATAATAAAAAACAGTATATACAGATTATTGCCTGATCTGGTACTATCGACAGATGAAATTTACATTAAATGATGCAGATATAAACAAACTATCTGTGGTTGCTAAACTGGTGCAAATATTCAGTGCATATTGACTTGAGAGTGCAAAGAAATGTTCTAAAGTGTCATCAATGCAGATAGTGGTGTAATGGGGATCAGAGGGGGGGAAGAGTTCAAAAACAGCTCGGTGGAAAAAGCTGTTCCTCAGACGGCTGGTCCTTGACCGTAAGCTGCTGAAGCGCCTGCCTGAAGGCAGGAGGGAGAACAGTCTGCGAGCAGATGCTGCATGCTCGACGCAGACAGCGTTTCTACTGGACCGCCTCGATGCTTTGGATTGGAGTGCCTGTGATGCGTTTTCTCACCACTCGTTACAGTCTCTTTCGCTCCGCGACAGAGAAGCTGCCGTACCACACTATGACACAGGTAGTAAGGATGCTCTCGATCACTCAGCGGTAGAAATTCCTCCGGGTGGTTGAAGACCGATGATTTTTCTTCAGTGTCCTCAGAAAGAAGAGGTGCTGGTGAGCTTTCTTGACGAGGCTGGACGTGTTGGTATTCAAGAACAGGTCCTCCGAGATGTGGGTCCCCAGGAACTTGAAGCTGGAGACACGCTTGATGGCCATCCCGTTGATGTGGATGGGGACATGCGTGCTTCTTTTCATCTTCCTGAATTCCACGATGAGCTCCTCGGTTTTGCTGGTGTTAAAGAGCTGGTTATTGTCGGCGCACTTCCTGGCCAGGTGCTGTACCTTCCCTGTAGGCTGTCTCGTCGTTATTACTGATGAGACTAGGGTTGTCTCGATACCAAAATTATGACTTTGATACTATACCTGCCAAAATATTATGGTACCAGATACTTACGATACCACAAATACAAAGCTGGAAGATTTATCTATGATAGTAATTAACAAAACATCAGTAAGATATAGAGTTTGATATTCTCACATTCATATTTCCTTAACTAAAGATAAAAAATAATTAGATGAAGATCCACTCAGGCTCCACCAGCCTGTAGCCTATTGCATCAAGTGTGTATTATTTGGTACAATTTTGTGTGCATTCTCACTTCTGCATTCTGTAAGTTATTTTGCATGTATATATTTCTGCTTGACTATCCAGTAACTTATTTGTGATCTTGCTTTGTCTTGTGTTGCACTTTCATGATGTTTGACTGTTAGCAAAATTGTTGTCAAGCTAGCCAACAAAGCTACAGGGCTGCCAACTCTCTCGCATGTTTTCATGCACTCACGCCACACATCCAATTTCTTACGCTAAAAAGTATCTGCGCTGGTTCATCCCCAACCTCGCCGACTAAACAACGCATCTGTAACCTGATTCTCTGCACGTAGTGTAACTTACACCCCCTCGTAAGCCATAACGTTCACGCCTGACAAAATCTCACTACAAGGTTTTGTGAAAAGTTGGCAGCTCTGTAGCTCACAATAACATTACAAAGAAGCCAACGCGAGAGCACTTAATACAAGCATAAATGTCCAAGCATGTTATAACAAGCTTGCTAATGAGATGTCTTGCTAGCGGCTAAACTTTGTTTATGACAAACTAACAAGTCAACAATTTTTCAAACACCAAGCAAGGTCAACACAAGACAAAGCAGACGTCCTCTTTTACCTGGACATTTCCACTTTTCGAGACCTAAAAAATGCATCCGGGTAAAAGAGGACGTCTGGTCACCCGAGCTAAGCTAGTCCAAGGCTACTCGTGTTTGGCTGTAATATGGATGAGCAGTCTGCTACATGAGGGCACGTCTCCCCTGATAACTCGCTGTGAGTGTCTGCTGCCTGTTGCATGTGTGAGCGCAGCCCTGCAGTCAATGCGTGCAGGCAGCCTGACAGGGAGCGGAACAGTGCGCTCTGATTGCGTGCTTTTTTTAAAGAACTGGTATAAAAAAAAATTCTAAACCATATTGTTTTCAACGGTTCCTTTCTAGTACCGGTACACTGTGCAACACTAGATGAGACCAGATCGTCTGCAAACTTGATGATGGAGTTACACACACGGGCTTGCAGTCATGGGTGAAGAGGGAGTAGAGGAGTGGGCTTGGTTCTTTCATGACTTTATTATGGGTTAACAGAAAAAGTGAAAATACACATTCAGTGCTAATATTTGGTTACATGTCCCATGGCCATTTTTGGTAGCCATCCACAAGCTTCTGGCAAGCTTCTCGTTGAATCTTTGACCACTCCTCTTGACAGAATTGGTGCAGTTCAGTTAAATTAGATGGCTTTCTGACATGGACTTGTTTCTTCAGCATTGTCCACATGTTCTCAATAGGATTTAAGTCAGGACTTTGGGAAGGCCATTCTAAAACCCTAATTCTAGCCTGATTTAGCCATTCTATTACCACTTTTGATGTTGATGTTTGGGGTCATTGTCCTGTTGGAACACCCACCTGCGCTCAAGACCCAACCTTCGGGTTGATGATTTTAGGTTATCTTGAAGAATTTGAAGGTAATCCTCCTTCATTATCCCATTTACTCTGTAAAGCACCAGTTCTGTTGGCAGCAAAACAGCCTCACAGCATAATGATTCTTCTAATTCTTGGCAGATCTGCTTTTTGGTGCTTCTCCGTTGACTCTTCACCCTCCTGAGCAATTTTCTCTCAGCAGCAGGTGATCGCTTGCGTTTTCTTCCTGATGGTGGCAGTGACAAAACAGTGCCATGCACTTTATACTTACAAACAAGTGTTTGCACTATTGCTCTTGGGACCTGCAGTTGCTTTGAAATGGCTCCAAGTGACTTCCTGACTTGTTCAAGTGATTCGCTTTTTCAGATCCATGCTGAGCTCCTTTGACTTTCCCATTGTAGCGTTTGAGCCCTAATTTAAATGGCCTCAGAGAAGTCACCAGCTGTAGTCACTCATAATCACTCACAATAAGTTAAGAGGCCATGCTATGAAGCTCATTTCATTGACACAACTTTCTCAGTCACCAAAATTGCCAATACATGTTGCTGTATGTATATTTTTGACCCAGCAGATTGTCACTTTTTCTGTTAACCCATAATAAAGTCATAAAAGAACCAAACGTCATGGATGTTTTTTGTGACAAAGTATCTGTTCCAATCACTCTCCGAGAAAAATCAGACTTGTAGAGATAACTGGAAACTCAAGAGCCATGACATTATGTTCTTTACAAGTGTATGTAAACTTTTGACCACAACTTTGTTTATATTAGAACAATTCTATCTATAGAATTAAGGGAATTCGCTTATTACATTTAAACGTGAACTCCTGCTTCCTTGTTGTCTTCTCACCTGCCTCCATCCTGAATAAATTAACTCCTTGTCAACCTGCACTGGATTATGGGATTTGCTGGGATATATATGTAGCTAATGGAGCTCAACCTCGTCGATTGGCGCTCGTTGCTCGTCTCTAGAGCCCCTCTGTAAAGCCCGGGGTCGTAACACTAGGTACCCTTCATTGGCTGCAAATGTCCCGGCAACCAAAACCTCACCATCAATCTTCATTCCCAGTTAAGGCTCCAGTAAGAGGCCTCTGTTTCTCTTTTTCAGAACAGCTGCCACAACATGAATTTAACATACTGTACATATTTTAGGTTATTCATTCTGTAGGCTACGCACAACAATGTTTGCAATTTCTCCACCTTGGTCGTTCTCCCTAAGGTTTCTTCCATTTTCCTGTTTTCAGGAAGGGAGGGTTTTATTCTTTTGGGAGGATGTCAGGGTTTTGCGAAGTTAGGCTTTGAAATGAAGTCTCTTGCAGATGAATTCATTTTTTGAACCCACATACACAAACCCTAAACTAATTGTAAGGCTTTATTTAAGGCGTAATGCCTACTATTAATATTGGAACGTTCATTGTTTAAATGCAAGTTTGATTTGTATGTTCCATTATATGTCTTACTGCATGTATTACCGCATAGATTTTCGTGAATCTCCTTGTGTGAATTCTGTTTTGCATGTTGACAATTGCAGAAAAATACCGAAAGGCCTTTATTTTGTTCATACATTGACTTCTTCCTCTCGTTTATTTTTTATAGTTTTTTAAAGATATACGTTGTTAGGATTTAGGTTACATTTTCTCCTGGTTATTTTAATATTCATTGTCTTTTAATCTGCAGTACAAATTTGTATGTCAAAATATTGTATTATATAAATATATCTTTGTGTATTAAGAAACAAACAATAATTAAATTGTTTTACATTGCTGAGCGAGCAGAGGTGCTGAAAAAGATATGAAGGCAATGAATTGATTTTGTTTTGTCTTCGGCAGAATTTAATGTTAAACAATTGAGAGTTGTCTTTCGCTATTTCCCAAAGTCTAAATCTTCTACTTGACTCTTGGATCCGATTCCGACTAAGCTGCTTAAGGAAGTTTTTCCTTTAGTTAGCACATCCTTATTAGATATTATGAATCTGTCTTTGTTGACAGGACATGTACCACAGTCCTTCAAGGTAGCTGTAATTAAACCTCTTCTTAAGAAACCTACTCTTGCTCCAGAGGTGTTGGCTAACTACAGACCTATCTCTAATCTTCCGTTCCTCTCTAAGATCCTTGAGAAATCCGTCGCAAATCAATTATGTGACTTTCTACAAAACAATGCTTTGTTCGAGGATTTCCAGTCAGGATTTCGAGCCCATCATAGTACAGAAACAGCACTGGTGAAAATTACGAATGATCTTGCTGGACCTCAGTGCCGCATTTGTATCCTGTTGCAGAGACTAGAACATTTAATTTGTATCAAAGGAACTGCACTCAGCTTGTTTAAATCCTACTTATCGGATCGATCCCAGGTTGTGCTTGTAAACGTTGAATCCTCAAAGACCACCAATGTTGGTCACGGAGTCCCACGAGGTTCTGTACTTGGACCGATTTTGTTTACCCTCTATATGCTTCCTTTGGGCGATCTTATCAGGAAACACCGCATAAACTTTTATTGTTATGAAGACGATACTCAACTGTATCTGTTGATCAAACCAGAAGAGACGAACCAGCTCTTGGAGACGTACTCTGAATTGCCTATAGTTGTTTAAATGTGCTATACAAATAACATTGTCTTGCCTAAATAATGCGAGTAAAATAAGGATAAGTATCAGCACAGGAAAGGAGGCTGTGCTAGATCTCACACTAGTGTCAAATAAAATTGCGTAACCACAGGCAGTGATCACGACCCAATATTCTGTAAAATAAATAAATATTTGTATCAGTAACGGAAGAAGGCTGGGGTAAAAAAATAGTTTTTGGGAAAGACAACTGGAAGAGATTTAAGGAAAAGAGCGATGGGCATCTGAGGAAGATTAATAATGATATGCCTATAGAAACCCTAAATGATATGTTAACAGAAAGCATTAAGGCAGCTGCACTAGAGTCCATCCCAAGAAGTAAAGGAAAATCCAGCAGAAAAGCCGTGTCATAGTGGAGCAATACTTGTTAAGTGGCAAATATGAATAGAAACAGGGAATTTAAGTTAATGAAAATAACTCACAACTATCAGTATATGATAAAGTTAAAAAGTACAGTGGGGAATGATTAGAAAGATGGGAGGGGACAGAAGAGAGTGGAGTTATCCTGTCCTAAAAGCTGGCGACTAATAAACAGAAAACGGTGACATTGGCTAATATGTTTGTAAATATTCACAGCAATACCAAGCTGTCTGATGAAGGAAAACCCTCTAGAGAGGAATAAATGGGTAAGAAGGAGAATACAAAAGCTGAATTCAGTGTACCATTTACATTAGGGGTGTCACGGTTTGGGTTTACTTCCTGTTTTACTTTGTAGTTTCCTGTCTCTAACCCTGAGTTAACTTCACTTCCTGCCTTGTCCTGTGATTGTCTGCCGTGTCTCTGATTGTTTCCACCTGTGTCCAAACCTTCCCAGTGTACTGTATTTAATCTACGTGTCTTTTGACCTTTGTCACGTCATTAAATGTCTTGCCTGTTCCTGGTCCCCGTCTGCGTTTTGCCCCTCTGCAGTTTGTTTTGGATTTAATCAAAGTACCTTTTGTTGTCAACTCTACGTTTGAGTCCTGCCTCTGCCTACGTGACAACGGGAGTTAAAAAGAGAAGTTGCCAAAGCTGGAATCACTGCCACAGGAAATTATGAAATACGGTCTATTATGATAAATCAATTAAGTGGAAATGGGCTTAATAAGTTACTGACATTGTATAGTAAGGTGTGGGAGGAAAGTAACATTCCTGTAGGTTATTATTCCTATACTATATTATTACTGTATCACAGTAGTACTATATTATTTATAAGCAAGCCAGGGAAAGATGCAAGTGTCCCATCAAAGTATAGACCAATTGCCCTGACAAGGCGTAGGTTAGTAAAGAAACTGTGGCAGCAGTGTTTTGTGATGTAGAAAAGGCATATGATATGCTATGGAGGGAAGCTCTTTTGATTCAAATATATTTAATGGGAATTGAAAGCTTGAGAAAATACGAGGCAGAAAATGGGACAGAAAATAAGTCCTATATTATTTTTACAACAAACAACATATTTTACACCAGATGTAGGAAGCTCACTATTTGCAGATGATGGGGCCTTATGGAAAAAGGGAAAAACTTGGAATGTAGTTTTCAAAAACTACGAAAAGGGATAAAACACGTTGAATTATGGGGGAAGGAATGGGGATTTGGATTCTCAGCTGAAAAAACAAATGTTGTTCAGAAGACAGAATTATGGGAAACTATCAGCTGAAACTATATGGAAATATGTTACAAATAGTAGTCAGTTTGTTTTTTAGGACTACAATTTGACAAGACCACAATACAAATGTAAAAAAAAAGTTATAAATATATTGAGATATCTGGTAGGGATGGAGTGGGCAGCAGAGGTTGCATCCTTGATAAATTAGTAGAAAGCTCTAATTAAATCCAGAATAGAATAGAATTTGTATATTTTCAGTAAGAACATCACCTGTCGGCGCCTGTCAGTATTACAGGCATGTTGGGAAAACCAAAAAGGACCAAATACAAGTTTCAATGGATAGGAGGAGCAGCAGCAAGACGCTTAGGAGTAGATGGCACGGCGTTCTCTCTACCAGTGACAGGGATGTAACTGGTACGTATGGAGGACAAAAAATGACTTAAGTATAAATAAATACAGGAATGAATAAATAAATCCGTAAATAAATGTTTTGATAAATAAATAAATGCTGAAATAAATATGTAAATGAATGTACCCAGAAATAAATAAAAGTTGATAATCAAACAGGTCATAAACAAACACTTATCAGATATTTATTTCTATGTTTCTTTTAGCCTACATTTCTTTCTTTATGTGTCTGTATTATTGTTAGAAAAATTAATACTTGACACTGGTGTAAAAATATCAAAAATAGGACATTTAATGTTTTTAAACAGGAGACAGAGTTGACACATATACAAGTTATGCGCCAAGCCTACTCGAAGGTCTTCTTTTCCAGCTCCCACTTATATGTACAGGGAAAAGGTATCATAAACAGGACGGTTTTGCGCACGCACAATGATCTCATTGTACAAGGAATGTAATGTCTTTATCCTGAGACATACATCTGATAATCATTAGACACCAGGTGGCCTTCTGGACGCCGGACATACACATCACACAGATTTCATATCCTTGCGGTCAGCTTATCTCAGCTGAAATGTCATACACACAACTTATTGTACACACGATACATAGTCTGGTTTGGTCTAAAACCTGCTTTTTGACATGACATTATTGCAGTTTTTACAACAATGATATATTTATTTCTACATTTCTACTTTTATTTTTGTGTGTGTCCGTATGCTAATGAGGAACACCCTTCGGTTTTCGCTGGATAAAGTGACAATGCTCAATGCTCACATGGATGTGAAAGTTGACCAAACAGTGTTTGATCGTCCTGGAACCTCAGGAGCCTCCATCGTTTATATTTTATTCTCCTTTGGGGCACCGACCAGGCGGTCATCTTATCCTTTTTAAGAGACTAACACAAATATTAGTAATAAACTGTTGTTGCGAACGACAGGGTCATATAGCAAATGTGGAACTAAATTACTGACATCAGCCTTCTTAGGACACACCAAGCTCCTCTCTCGCACTCTTGTTCTACAATAACGTTTTATTAATGCACATGACTAATTCAGCTTCTTTGACTAATTCAGCTTCTTTCCGGGAATTTTTTTGGGTGTTTTCTCCCCTAGCAGGTCTCCGTAGATCGTAGTTCCTTCTGGACCCTGGTCCTGCTGACACCCGCTGCTGCCATCATCAGCATTATTATTTTAAATATGAATCATATTACTGTAAACCAGTAAACCAACATTACCCTCTCCTAAAGTCTCTGTGCTCTCCCTCCCCACAGGCTTCTGTGGATGGTGGTTCTATCTGATGGTGGTGGCCCCTGCCGTGGTCCTGCTGTGCGACTGGCTTACTACTCACAATTACTTGAATCATTTCTGTCATAGGAATTGCATGTATTATACATTGTTCATTCTGTACACATGGCATCCATTTTAGTCTGTCCATCCCGGGAGTGGGATCCCTCCTCTGACGTTCTCCCTAAGGTTTCTTCCCTTTTTCCCTTTTGGAAGGGTTTTTTCATTTTTGGGGGAGTTTTCCCTGTGCGCATTTGTGGGTTTCAGGACGGAGGATGTCGTATGTGCACAGACTGTAAAGCCCTCTGAGGCAAATTGGTAATTTGCGATTTTGGGCTATACAAAATAAAAAGAATTGAATTGAATTGAATTAAATGAACAAAAGCATAAATAAATAAATAAAGCATTTGAAACGTATCCCACTCTTCAACAAAGCATGTTGAACTAATGTTTACAGTTCAACTCACAGTACAGTACAGTTACATTGCAAATAGCACCAACAGCATCTACCCCATCAGTAAGCGTCTTTGCAGTGCACTGGTTTCAGCCACTTTATCTACAACTGTGTCGTGGCTTATAGACATGAGGATTTCCTTCTCTGTGCACATTAAGATGATTCGTAGCCTACTCTTCACAAATTGCACTCCTTTACTACACCCACTTCTGAGCAAACAATGCATATTGGTTCGGATACTGCTCTTTCTTACATTAAATAACTTTAATTCATATTGTTTACTCTGTTATCCTCTCTACCTGTAGCTGTAGTCAATGCCTCCTCATTGCAAATTTCGGGCGTGGGATCATTTTCAGGAGGAGACTGGCTTATATTCAATTCAATTTGTTTTATCTTCTGACACCAATCTGTTAGTGATTCCCAGAGTAAATACAAATCATGGGAAAGCATCATTTAGTTACTACGCAACAAACAGCTGGAATAAACTTTCTGAAGATTTAAGACTTGCCCCAACTCTGACCACGTTTAAAACAAGACTGAAAACTTTTATGTTCAGCTTCGCCTTCTGCTAAATTTGACCTACATTGCACTTTTAACCTCTGCTTTTATTTAAACAATTTAAATAAGATTTTTAATTTATAATTTTATTTGCTGTTTTTAATTGTCTTTTAATTCCTGCATTTTATTTCACTTTACTGTATGAAATGTTATGATGTGAAGCACTTTGAGTCTGCCTTGTGTATGAAAAGTGCTATACAAATAAAATTGCCTCGCCTTGCCTTGCCTATTTTGTATAGCCCAAAATCGCAAATTACAAATTTGTCTCAGAGGGCTTTTTACGTTCGTATGCGTGTACGTGGGCTTCAACCTTTTTGGTTGTCAGGCAAAAAAAAGAAAAATGTAATGAACAAATAAAATAATAATAATTTTTAATATCAATGGGATGGCTGGTGTAATGTTTGCAAAAACATAGCAAATTATGAACAGATGTAGTGGTGTTCTGTTTAGTGTTGGAGGGGGGGGTTGTTGATTTCCTATTGATATATACAGTATTCCAACATCGAATTTCTACAGTGTGTGTTATTCCTTGATTTCCAATTCGTGAGAATAGTTTTCATGGTGATAGTTAGGATCACGAGGACTAATCAGCGGTTTGTTTTGCTCAGGTTTATTGTGGAAATGTCTCCTAGTAAGCACAGTGAGCGAGATAATGGGACAATAGGCAGCCCAGGAAAACAGAGAATGACCCAGTTATTCTTTCCCAAAAGTGTTGAACTGGTGTTCAGTGCCAGGTGGCATGAATGTAGCTATCCAGGCTATTTTGAGTAGTGTGAACATATGTCTGACGTGAATCTCATGTGAAGAATTTTATACTGTAATAATTGAAAATTTGCATTTCCGGTCATGGAGTAGATGTTATTGAAGATTGCAGATTGCAGATGGTCTTGATGTTGAGTTTGGATTATTTAAGTTGCAGATATTCAAAAATGTATTGTTCCGAATGCCATACATCCGAACCAAGAGGGGAATGAAAACATGGGGATGCCTTCAGTGTACCACGGGTGGAAAAGTAGAGGTTTATTGTGGCTTAGAAAGTTGGGATTGTTCCACTTAGGGAGACAATTTGAACGAACAAAAGTGATGTTTGTGATTTCTGCTGGTGTCAGTGAATTGAAGCTACAATGGAGTTTGATTGATTAGATGGGAAAGGGTAGATCTGAAATCTGTATGTGCGTTTCCCATAGTTGGTGATGACTCTGGGGAATAATTTATTTTTAGGAAGAATGCCCACTCTTTTTTAATGAGACTGTTAAACTGAGGATCTTTAACAAGAGACGTATTGGAGCACCATCTAGTGACAGGTTTGGGTGTGTTAATTCTGTAAAATAAAAAAGTTACTGGGGCTTGATCACAAATAATGATAGGATGCATCTTTGACCCAGAAATATTCAATATAATTGAATTACTGCTGAGGAAGAAGTCAATACATGAGTATGAGTGGTGAGCCGGGGAGAATTCTCTTGGGTGCTGTACTCGCCAACTGTTTGCAGTTGCAAATGAGAGGGATGAAAAGAAATTATGAAAAAAGGATGGGTCATCAGGGTTTGGGCCATAAAAAGGACAGATTGTGACTTGGCTATTGTTGACGGATATGTTCGTAACGATAACATTTTCATCGTACGAACAGTTTATAAATTGCAAGTGTTGAGTTGTGCCAAAGGTTTTGCACTATTACAATGTTATACAAGTGTAATAAATGTATTTGTTGTATGTTTTGGCCTAAACTTTTTACTTTAAGGAGCACTCTGTGGGATTTAATGACTAATCTAATGTTGAGGTTGAAGAGTGGTCCACTGACCCCTCCCCTTCAAGAAGCGTGACAGAAGTGGCCTTCAACTACTTACCAGTGGACATCCATAAAGCTCCTGAGGGTTCAGGGTCGGAGGCTTTTGGGGGGGGGTCTCGGGATTGGGCAAATGGTTGTCCTTTCATAACACCACGTGACATTTTCCACAAAGGTCAAATAATAGATTTTTGGGGGGAATTTGATACTTTTCTGCTAACATTCTCGCCTCACAGGTTTCTATTAACCACAGTTCTATCTGGACCCTGTTCCCGCCTGCTGCCGGATGGTGGTTCTATCTGATGGTTGTTGTCCCTGCAGTGGTCTTGCCGTGCGTTTGGCTTGCTACTCACAATTATTTGAATAATTTCTGTTATAGGAATTGAATGTATTATACATCTTTTACATTGTTCATTCTGTACACATGACATACATTGTAGTCTGTCCATCCGGGGAGATGGATCCCTCCTCTGACGTTCTCTCTAAGGTTTCTTTTTCATTTTGGGGGGAGTTTTTCCTGTGCCGATGTGAGGGTTTTGGGACAAACAATGTTGTTGGGCTATACAAAATAAAGTTAATTGAATTGAATTAGGCGCCATCTTGCCAAAGAGGAAAATCAGGTATGTAACATGCGGCGATAGCACAGACACAGACGACTTCAGCAAATGTTTTCCCAATTGTATTTGATCTTACAGGAGAATAAATAGAAATATTTAAATGCTTCTGCCCCTCTGCTGACCTAAACAATGGAAACCCATACAGTGCAATTTAGATATTTTCCATAAAACATATACAGACACATGACAGTATGTACTTAGCTGGGGATCCATAGTGATACTGTATACAAAAAAGTAACATAAATCATAACAGCAAATCTCAAAACCATGAGAAACAACATAAAGGTAGGAACACAAGGTGACATTATTTAATTAATTTACATGCAAGTATATACATGATTTTTGCCATAGCTTTTACGAGCTCGATGTTACGAACAAGTTGGGTTGGTGCATCTCTGGTCTCTCTTCGTTCCTCCTGCACCGCTCTTTTAGGTGTTTCTTGCTGTGATAGCGGACGACCTGTACCCAGCATGCAGTTCGGTGGGGTCATTTTATAAATGTACAATTATTAGTGTTACAAATTGTTGTGTCGCGGTGTTTTACTCCCAACAAAACACTGTATGTGTAATAAAATGTTCAGTCTTGTAAGCTTAGTAGGGCTGTCAACGAATATTCAAAATTCGAATATATGTAAATTAATAAATAATAATAAATTTATATTCAAATGTAGAAAGAAAAAACTCAATAGAGCAGCAGCGGCGCTACTGTCTGCTTAGTGGGTGGGCGCGCGCCTGAGTGTACAGACTATATATTGCATGAATAAAATAGGCTACAACAGCTTCATGCACGGGTTTGATTACAGCACCCTCCAAAAGTATTGGAACGGTAAGGCAAATTCCTTTATTTTTGTTGTTCACTGAAGACATTTGGGTTTAAGATCAAAAGATGAGTATGAGACAAGAGTTCAGAATTTCAGCTTTTATTTCCTGGTATTCACATCTAGCTGTTAAACAACTCACGACATACCACCCTTTGTTCGAACCCACCCATTTTTCAAGTGAGCAAAAGTATTGGAACAAATAATCTTAAAGTACATAACATTTAATATTTGGTGGCATAACCCTTGCTTGCAATAACTGCCCCAGCCTGCGACCCATCAACATCACCAAACTGTTGCATTCTTCATTTGTGATGCTATTCCAGGCTTTTAACGCAGCGTCTTTTAGTTCTTGTTTGTTTCGGGGTGTTTCTTCCTTCAGTCTCCTTTTAAGGAGGTGAAATGCATGCACTATTGGGTTAAGGTCAGGTGATTGACTTAGCCAGTCTAAAACCTTCTACTTTCTCCCCCTGATGAAGTCCTTTTTTTTTTTGGCAGTGTGCTTTGGGTCATTGTTCTGCTGCATGATAAACTCCCTCCCAATTAGTTTCAATGCATTTCTCCGTAAATTGGCAGACCAAATGTTTCTGTACACTTCTGAATTCATTCTGCTGCTACCATCATCAGTTACATCATGAATAAATATCAATGAGCCTGTTCCAGACGCAGCCATGCACGCCCAAGCCATGACGTTACCTCCACCATGCTTCACAGATGAGCTTGTATGCCTCGGATCATAAGCAGTTCCTTTCTTTCTCCACACTTCGGCCTTTCCATCACTTTGGTAGAGATTAATCTTGGTCTCATCAGTCCATAAGATTGTGTTCCAGAACTTTTGCGGCTCATCTCTGTACTTCTTTGCAAATTCCAATCTGGCCTTTTGATTCTTACTGCTGACGAGTGTTTTGCATCTTGTGGTGTGGCCTCTATCTTTCTGCTCTCTGAGTCTTCGAACAGTGGATTGTGATACCTTCACTGAATGAAGCCTGCCATATTTGGGACAAGAATCATGACCTTAAAGAATTGCTTGCACAAAACTCTCGATGAGCACTCCGCATTTGTTTATTGTCATTTAAACCACTATACACAGAGAGCGCGACGGTGCGGGAGAGAGAGAGAGAGTGCGTGTGTGTGTAAGCGAGCAAGATCTTGGCCATTAGTTAATTTACTTATTTTTGTGGTAATATGTTGTTAAATACGTTTAAACTTAAATAAATGACTCATTTCTAGTCACGCACTCCCGCCACACATCCAATTTCGCCACAAAATAAATCAGACCGAGCCGCATTGGTCCCCCCCCCGTCGACCGTATCGCCCGCGCCCCCAAGTCAGCTGTAGCATCAACCCCCAACAAAATACCACTCCAAGGTTTCTTGAAAAGTTGAGAGCCCTGTATTATTGACGTGCCTAATGCGCAACCAGATATTCGAATATATTTGGATGCATGTTTTTTTTTAAAGCGAATATTCGAACGTCATTTTTAACAGCCCTAAAGCTTTGTGTTGTACTGCATTGTGTTTAAAGAAAGTTTCCAGTCTCACTTGCAGAGACCAGCGGCCTTTTGCTATATTATAATAAATATAGGATCTTCTGCACCTTTTATGTGAGTCCTGCACCTTTGTCTACACATTCTGAGGACAACCTTCTAGCTATTTCCCAACATTGTTTCTCCTGTTTGGCGTGTCACGTTGACCTCTCGGGAAAAACCTCCATCACCAACAGAACTAAAGGGAGTTCTCGCTCATGTGAGTTATCATGTGTGCCTTCAGACTGGACTTTCGAACAAATCTTTTATGGCAGACGGAACATTTGAAAGGTTTCTCTCCCGTGTGGATTCTCATGTGCGCCTGTAAACATCCTTTCTGTGCAAACGCGTTGTTACAGACTGAGCAGCTGAACGGTTTTTCGCCTGTATGAATTCTCATGTGCCTCTTCAGGTCTCCACTTTCAATGAAACCTTTACCACACACGGAGCAGCAGAAAGGCTTTTCCCCTGTGTGGATTCTCATGTGTTTCTGTACACTTCTACTGTGTGTAAAAGATTTATTACAAATGGAGCAGCTGTATGGTTTTTCTCCTCCGTGAGTTATCATGTGTCTCTTCAGATGTCCACTTTCAGTGAAATCTTTACCACACACTACGCAGCTGAAAGGTTTCTCTCCCGTGTGAGTCGTCATGTGTTTCTGTAAACTTCCATTCTGTGTAAAACATTTTTGACAGACTGAGCAGCTGAACGGTTTTTCACCTGTATGAATTCTCATGTGCCTCTTCAGGTCTCCACTTTCGATGAAACCTTTCGCACACACCATGCAGCTGAAAGGTCTCTCTCCTGTGTGTATCCTCATGTGTTTCTGTACACTTCTACTGTGTGTAAAAGATTTCTTACACACTAAGCAGCTAAAAGGTTTTTCACCTGTATGACTTCTCATGTGTATCTTCAGATTTCCCCTGAAGCCAAATAATTTCCCACACTCAGGGCATCTAAATAGTTTCTCACCAGTACTACCGGTCAAATCGCTGACGAAGACTTCCTCGCTTTGTGAAGAGTTTAAACCTGATGGAGGTTCTCTGGTCTCATTCCAGTCATCACTGTGATCAGTCTCAGGTTCAGAAGAGTCTGTGGTCTTGTCAACAGAATCTGGTTTTAAATGTTTATCAAGATCTGAGTTTCTGGCTGAATGTGGCCCTTCAAAGTCCTCTCCATCAGCAGCGGTTTCCATCTGTTCAGTTTGTCTCTGATGAAGCTGTGACGACTGAGCCTCCTCTTCATCATCTTCACTCTTAACAGTGAAAGAAGTAAATGGGAACTTTATATTGGCCTCGTCCAGCCCTTGAAGCTGCTCTCCCTCCTGATTGGTCCAGAGTCCCTCCTGTTCCTCTTTGATGTGGGGGGGTTCTGGGTCCTTCTGGTCCAGACTGGAGCTCCACTCCTGCTGTTCAAAGGGAAGCTCTTCTTTGACCACCAACAGCTGCTGGATGTCTGCAGGAGAGCAGAAACACAGAGATTCTATGTGAACTTTTAAAGATTGTAGATCACCAAACAGCTTCATCAGCTGTGATTGGTCACTTTACTGCAAGTAAGTACATTGTCATAATATAGTAGTTCTGCATTGCAGCTTAGAGAACATTTTGTAATGATATAAATAAATATCCGAATATGCCACAATGGTTGATAAATAAAGTGTGAATCATAAACCCATGAAGTGTAAAATTGATGGCACTCAGCTACAGCTATCAGACACAACACAATTCACTCAATCAAGTAGTTTGTAGAGGAAATATGTATCTGTAAATAAAAAATAGCAAATGCTGAAAATGAATGGAATAGAATATGAATAATGGAGTGCATTGAACTACGCCAAAGGAAGGAAAATGATTGAATGTGTCCCGTTAGAATCAGTGACTAATGGCATTTAAAAAGTTACTCCATCAATTACATTTAGTGTCAAAGTTGCCGGTTGAGAGAACGGAGGCTGAAGATTATGAAGCATATTACAATTTATTCTAGTTTAAGAAAGATTGTGTTTCGGTCCAAAGTATATTGAATAACTTTTTTATTTTCTAATTAGTCTAACGGAACCGGTCTGCGGCCCGTGGTTAAGGCCCCCTGTTCTAAATGACGCTGTTCAAGTTGCTGCTGCAGGGACACTTGTTGGCTAATTCTACCGGTGGACAAACGCTGGAATAGGACATACCATATGCTCCAATACGACACGAATGTATGATATTGTGGAGCTTGTATGAGCAGCTTTGGCAGACGCAACTATAACAATGGCATAACATCCTACCAAAGTGATTCCACTTTTATCAATGCTGCACCACACACACTGGAGCGAGGAAATAGGAAAACCCAAAATGAAAAATGGAGGTCCAAATGTACTTAGGTGAACCGGATATTGGAAGACTGGGGAACCCACTCCTCGGGAAGGACAGAAAAAATCCATTCCCTAATCTGTACCAACCTGCGGTGTTTTTTCTATGCAAACCAGCTTCATCTGTGTGCTGTGAAAGAGTTCTCTCTACAGCAGGTTAAATCGTATATAAAAAAAGAAACCGCCTGAAGCCCAGAACTGTAGATAAGAAATTTTACACTATTTCAATGTCATACAGGTGTAATAAATATATTGGTTGTGTTTATTGTGTTTTCCACAAAGGTTGAGTTTAGGGAATTTGACACTTTTCTGCTAACATTCTCGCCTCACAGGTTTCCATTAACCATTAGTGTTGCACGGTGTACCAGTACTAGAAAGGTATCGCGGTATCCTTACGTTGAAAACAATATGGTTTTGAAATTTTTTTGAACCGCTACTTTAAAAAAAGCATGAATCAGAGCGCACTCACTGTTTGCTCCCTGTCAGGGAGGCACGCATTGACTGCGCAGCTCTCACGCGTGCAACAGGCAGCCGTCACTTATGGTAAATGGACCCTTGACCTTGTATAGCGCTGTTCTAGTCTTCTGACCACTCAAAGCGCTTTAACACTACATGCACCCATACACCCATTCACACTGATGACAGGAGAACATACACGGTGACACCTGCCATCAGTAACTAACATTCACACACTGTAGTCGCAGCTACAGGAGCCATGTTGGGTTAAGTGTCTTGCCCAAGGACACATCGACATGCAGGTTAGCAGAGCCTGGGATCGAACCGACAACCCTCCGATTGGAGGACGACCGTGCTCCCCACTCACCCACAGACGCCCACAGCGAGTTATCAGGGGAGACATTCCCTCATGTAACTTCTCACAGAGTTCAAAGAACGACAGGTTAGCAAATGGGATTATAAACATGAACACCCCCAAGCTCACCCACATACAGCCCAACACGAGAAGCCTTAGCCTAGCTTAGCTCGGGAGACCAGACGTCCTCTTTTACCCGGACGCAAGTCTTGAAAAGAGGAAATGTCCGGGTAAAAGAGGACGTCTGCTTTGTCTTGTGTTGCGCTTGATGTTTGACTGTGTCCCGGGAAACCGTGAGAGTTGGCGGCCCTGTAGCTTTGTTGGCTAGCTTGACAACAACTTTCCTAACACAGTTAAACATCAAGCAAGTGCAACACAAGACAAAGCAAGACAGCATATAAGTTACTAAATAGTCCAGCAGAAATATATACATGCAAAATAACCTGTTGTACAATTTCACTCATGAGAAGATCAAACTATGCAAGTAAATGAAGCATGCCGTACACCTGGCTTACTACTCGCAATATTTGAATCATTTTTGTCATAGGAATTAAATGTTGTCTACATCTTTTACAATGTTAATTTTGTACACATGCACTCTATTGTCATTTTCAAATAAAAGTGAATGTTTTCCAACTTAATAACCCTCCCCCCGGTGTATTCTACTTTCCCTCTTGACCCAGTCATTTTAAAGTTGTATTTGTATGTATTTGTATCTTATGTAACATGTTCATGTATTTCACTCGTTTGTGTAAGAATTCCATGAAGATCTTTCACGCTTCAGGTTCTCGTATTTGGGATCAGATGCTCCCTGTCATGAAGATGCGGAGTGTTTCGTGCACAAACCTGCTTCTTGAGACCGAAGCTGGAGATTTATGTCCGGACGTTTCTTTAGTCGCTCGTTGTCCTCTTTTAATCTAGAAGCTTCCTCCTCGTACTCTGCTATCGTTCTTTCAAACAGCCCAAATATCTCCTCGACAGCCTCAGTGAGTCGCTGCTTCACTAAACATCTCAGCATTTGGACTTTAGACATCTTCACTGAATCACAGACACGCTTCCTCCAGAGAAACTCCGTAAGTTAAACTCGGGCTAGCGCTGTGTTGCTAACTTCGGTCTGTTTCCAGCTATTGAAGTTAGCTTAGCATGCTACCGCGGAGATGTTTTAGAAGAAAAAGATCCAGGAGAGGGGTGAGCAGCCATCAGAGGTTCATCCAGACGCCCAGAGACTCTTGTGGATCAGGACTGATGGAGATAACTGATACTTTATCAACGTAACAAAGACACTCTGCGGATTCTACGACCGATCGGCGCCATGTTGCTCAGAGATCAACATCCGGTTCCCTTCTTCTTCTTCTTCTTCTTCCTCTTCTTCTTCTTCTTCTTCTTCTTCTTCCTCTTCTTCTTCTTTAGGGTTTATTGGGGTTTAAACAACTGCAAACAACTGTATGATGCATTACCGTCACTAACTGGTGCGGAGTTTGGATGAGGATGTCTAGAACTTGCTTTCAACGAAAATAAAGAAATACAAATAAAATTAAATTGATAAAATATTAAAATAAAAATGTTTTAAAAAAAACAACTAACTAGATAAACCCAGGGCTCATTTTTCCCGATAATATTTGGAATTCAGAGATACTGTAATTGTGCTTGATTACTTGAGTAACTTTGCAGAATACCTTCTATGTCTATATGTACTTTTTCCTTGCAGAGGCTTCTAATTAGCTAATGTTCATATCTCTGACAGTAGAATAACGTGTTCTATCATTTCCTCTTGCCCACAATATTCACATTTGCGTGTTTCATGTTTCCCTATCCTGTGTAGCTTACTGTGTGTCCAAATTCTGCTTTCTTTTCAGGAATCGGGAATCAGGAAACATTTATTGCCATAGTATATCAGACATACAAGGAATTTGACTTGGCGGTACGACAATGGACGACAAGACAACTTTTCTTTAACCTCTCTCTAATATTACTTTTGGTTTCTACTTTGCTAAAGTTGACTTCAACTCTTATTTGTGTTGTGGATATCCTAAACAAAATAAACATATTATAAACAAACCCAGTTCATAAATTAGACCAAATAATAAAATGCATTTATCATGAACCACTATACAGCTATTTTTCTGAAACCATGTAATCAATAAAGAAATGAGAATAGTGTAATTCCACTGTAATTTTGAAACTATAATCAATAGAATAATACCAATGCACAGCTATGATTGTATTCAATTTAATGTAATTAACTAATGCATGTAATACTTGATACCACCACTTATATTGACCAACATTCGTATTCCGAGTTACAAGAACGCACCATCCAGTGTAAAACCTCATTGCCCCACCATATTCTGTAAAACCTCTTCACTTGAACGCGCCAGGCGACATCACATGCCCAGGGGCATGGACGCTGCCTTTCACACCTTTACTGACCTGTATAAATACCTGTAGGCACCCATTGTTCTAGATTTGCGGGTGGAACCGACAGACATATAACTTGTCTCATAAAATAACTTTTCGATCCAAGATATCCTTTGTTTGTTTGTTGAGTTTCCTTTACAGCTTTGTCTGCCATTGCATTCCCTCTGACACCAACATGTGCTGGAACTCATAGGAACACTGGTGTCAGACCCATCATCTGAATCCTGTGTAAAGTTTGCTGTAGTTCAATGAGGATTTCCGGCCTGCTGTCTGAACGACTGTAAGCTGTCTAGTGAAGAACTTGAGTCCAAACAAACGATTGCCCTCAGTGGTCTTTTATCCTCTCCACTGTAATGCAAACAATATTGCCAGCATTTCCCTTCTGTAAACTAATACTCCCCTTGTAATAATTTTACCTATTTTGACATTTATTTGTGGCACTATCACCGATATTACTACCTTGTTTAGTAAATCCTTTGATGCGCCAGTAACAATGTGGACATAACTTTGGTAACTGTCAATGTCGCTCTTTCTTTTAGGCCAAATAAACGTACCCCCTCTATCATTGCTCTTCTGTTTTAGCGATGCAATTCTGACGTCATCTGTAATGACACAAACAGATCATAGAAAATGTGATAAATCCTCAGTGCAACATGTCAGACACGCGGTCTTTAAGTAAAAAAGGAAGATCTGGGAAACATTTGTAAGTTTGAAGACTACCTCCGTTCTCTGTTGTTTTCATTAAATATTACAGTGTGGAAGCCTGAGGAACAAAAACTTTGCAAAAAACAAAATCCTTGCGGATTTATTCGACACTCTGCATTCAGTCTGACAACACCACTAACGCTTCCTGGTCACAGTCTTAAAGCGAAAATGTGAGACTCCGTAAAGGATGTAGTTAGCAGACCAATCACAGCCCTGCGGGCTAGAAAAATGCGTCGACGCACGCTAGGTGGTGTGAAAAGGCACGCAAGGGATGGAAAAATGAAGGATTCTGATCCTGTTGGGCTCGGAGGTTGACTCTGTGCCTCAGTTTTAGTGGGGACGTTTGATGAAAATGTCCCTACGAAAAAAAGTTGGCATGTGAAGAATATATATTCAAGATGAACACCAGGATCACCTTTAAAGATCCCCTACAATAAGGAAATATCTATGAAAACATGGGGAATCTTTTGGGAAATGATTGAATCAGCAAAAAACAAAAAGCATTTTTCCTCATCGAGGCTAGACTTTTATTGAGTAGGTTTATATTAAAGGCAGAAAATAATTCAATAATAGTTTTGAATATATTTAAAAACAGAAGAAGCAGAGAAGACATTTGGAATGTCCACATATGACTTATGGAGTTGAGGGGCGGGTGGTGAGAGAGTGTCTAAAACGGAGGCTTTGCCAATTCCCCGCCGGCTCAGTAGCGTTGCACGACTTCTCTCTGTGATTCCGGCGACTGGTCAGATTGAAGACTGGCATGCGGACATGACACATTGCAGCCGCTGCGACGTCCCACAGGAGGGCCGCGGGGCAGGACGTGGTCAGGAGTTGGCGCCGGTCCTTGGCCCTCTGAGGATTTGGATCTTGACTTCATCATCCAGCTCCTCCACGATCCTCTCCTGTTTGACGGACAGGATTGTGTAGCTAACTGGACGACTGCGGTCAAAGGAAAGCACTTTCAAAAACAGACACCTGCACCTCATTTACCTTATTGGTTCTGTAGAATTGAATTGTCCTTTTTTTATTGATTCATTGACTCATTATTATGCAAAAAAAAGAAACAACGCTGCATGGGTAAACTCTATGACCCTTGCAGTATATATACAAGAAACTGTTTTCAGTAAGTTAAGAGTCCAATATTTTGAATCTAAATATTTTTCTGTATAAAACCAAGGCAAATTAAGTGTACATATTAACTTTACTTATACTTGTTTATTATCTTTATTTCAAAAAATAGGTACATTGTCTGAATTTTCTGACTAACCGCATTCTTAATTTTGAAACAAATATGACTTGATGTTGATTTTCATAAACCTCATTTTGGTTTCAAACAAATAAGAAATAATATTGACTACATTAGTCTCACCTTAAATGTAGATGACCTGACAACAGCTTGTACAAAGGCAGATATCATATGAGGACTTTCAATTTCACTACTTCATAAAGAGGATACATATTTACAGCTGAAGTATGCTGTTCTTTCATACGCTATTTGCCAGATCCTTTGTGCTATACAATGTTATTTTCGTTATGGTCTATACATCGGCAACCTCAGCTGACAAGCGTTTTTTTAACCTTAAACAATGTGACAATTCAAAGTTAGAACATTGGTTATAATGTGATCGGCCCCGTGTGGATTGCATAGGGACCGTCCGCGAAGTGCAATGTGGAAAAAACACGTTAGAGACATAAAAAATAAACCTTCACTATTATGAATGTAGCTCGGCCCAAATAATTTTATACAGATGTAGGCTCACTATTGTCAGTAGCGCCGAGAGCGCTTTTTTTTTTCTAACTTTATTGAGGATCTAGCACAACACAGCTGCTCGAAAGTAGCACAGCATCTTAAATAAAGATATGCATGTCTTAATGAAAGAATTTAGAAATCAAGGTATAGGGATTCTATATTTGCTCGTAAACGGGTCATTTGGCCAATGTTTTGATAACCGATTGCAGCAAGTTCAGTGTTTCCCCAGCATTATAATAAGGGTGCCTGAAAATTAAAATCAGCGGACAGAGAGCACCAGTGGACGGACTATTATCACCCCTGTCGGCCAGACCATTCGCCCAACTCCTACCCCTGAAGTTAAACCCCTAGGGCCACGACCCAATTTTGGCTGGGGGGATGTGGGGAGGTGGAGACGGTGCTTTCAGGGTCCGATCGATGCTGCGAGGTGCGTCCGCTCCCGCCGCCCCCCTCGCCATCCACGCCTTAAATCTTCGGCTGCTCTCCAGCCACGCCGCCTGCCAAGGGCTCCTTTTAGAATAACTTATTTTCCCCATTAAGACGGTTCAGCTACTGTAGAGAAAAGGGCGCCGTCTCTCGCTCTTTAATCTCATGAAGTGCTCGGCAAGAACGACAGCTTTGTTTCTCCGACGCGCCCTGAAAGCAGCTCCGTATCTCACGTGCTTGAGCTCCGCTCAGCATCTCGCCGTCGTAGACCGAGCTTTGGCATTTTTGGCAGAGCGCCTCGGGCGCCGTGTACAACCAGTATGGATCAACAGATTAACCAATTGATCCATATATATAAGGCACTCCGGATTATAAGGCACTGTCGTTTTTTGAGGAAATTAAAGCCTTGTAAGTGCGGCTTGGAGTGCGGAAAATGCGGTATATTTACTTTAATACTACAAGAGGGCGCCGCGTTTGTTGAACAGCGACAGGCGGACAAGAGCAGCCGTTTCTAGCGAGAGCCTTATTGTTTTATTAATCTGTATGTTTAAATTGTGCTTCATCAATTAATGTTGCACATAACTAATGTATCGTAAATCATAAATATTTTGAAATTATTTTCAAACTTTTCGTAATTGAAAATTACATTTTTTTTATTTATTTATTGTAAATGACCTCTCGCGGCCCACCAGGGGGCTGCGGCCCACACTTTGGGAATCGCTGACCTAGGGGAAACACTGCAGTCTGACTAATCAATGAGCCCTACTGAAAAGGAAACCTGCCACTTTTCGCTCTCAGTCACTCATTATTGTTGTACTACAGTAGTTCAGTAGTTACTTTGATGAAATAGGCTTTTGATTTATAATGATGAATTATTTTGAGTATTTGTAAACATTATTCAATACTTTTATGAAGTGTAGAATGACCAGTCATTCCATACATCAATGGGCTTGTTCTTGTTGTACTACAGGTGTTGTTTTAAATTAAATGTCCCTTTGATTAATTATGGTGATTTTCTATTGGGAATAATATTTAATAATTTATGTATATTCAGCGTTTAACCACCATGGGGTTGTGGTAAAGCAGTAATTATTGAGAGATCCGCAAATATACTGCAGAATGTTTTTTATTGGGAGTCAATAGCTCAACTGTTAGCTTAGTGTAGCATGACCAACGTCATGGCATACGTCTATGGTGTGGTTATTGTTGTATTACAAATGAGATTTTTAAGAATAGAGCTTTGGAGTATAATTATTTTTGGATATTTATTGCAAATGATATTCAATAACTTTACTGTTATGGATGTGAATATCAAATCATATTCAATCACCGCACAAACAGGTGTAGTACAAGTACAAGCCCATGCATGGAGTGACTTCGGGGATGCTACTATTGATAACAGAGCAGTCATTGAATATTATTTCCAATAAATATATATAGATATATAATATATTATTAGTTATTATTATTATAAAAAAATAATAAAAGCCATTTTCTTAAAAACTAACATGTGTAGTACAACAATAACAGCCTATGGACATATGGAGCGACTTTGTTAATGGTAGAATCCATAACCGTGGAATTATTGAATATTATTTGCAATAAATATTCAGACTTATTATTAATAATTACTCAAAAGCGATTTTACAACACAATAAGTGTAGTACAACAACAAGCCCATGGATAATAATGATAAGTATTGACAAGCATTACTTTGGTGATTCTACCATATTCATAATAATGGAGTTATTGAATATTTCTGTTTTTCCGCATTGCACTTTGCAGACGCTCCCTGCGCACTCGTCTCACGGGCGGCCGCACATTAAGCCCAATGCGATTCGTCCAGCTCGTTGACCGGTCCGTACTGGTAAAATGATGGTTCATTGGGGTTGTGGCTGGTTCTCGACATCACTGCGGTTACAGAGAGGTGTCATTTTTCTTTTAACAACTTTTTGTGACGAGCTACTGAACCGGGAAGTCTGAATCAGTCAATATCTTGCTAACTTTATACTCATCGCGTATTATGTCATCATATTGGTCCTCTTCAGGACCCCACCGAAGGATACACATGCCGACCACGAAGGCCCCGATAGCCATACCGGTCAGCAGGTTCCGGCCGCGGAGCCGCGACGCGTTTTTCTTCCAGTAGTCGAGCTCCTGCCGGCGGCGGGAGAGCTGCAGCTGCGCCGCGGTCAGCGCGGGTTTGGCGGGTCCTTCTGCTCCTTTCTCCGCCATGACTTGTTTGGATAATCAGCTGCTGGGAGGCGACACGAACCGGAATCAGTAGAGAGCGGGGAACCGAGAGGGAGAATACCGCCGCCTACCGCGCCGGAGTGTTTAGACAGTCGCTTTGAATTATCCGGGCACGAATCATTTAGGACGTAAGGTAAGGCAGGACCAGTGCAGGGACAACCTCCATCAGATGCAACCTCCATCAGATGCAACCTCCATCAGATGCAACCTCCATCAGATGCAACCACCACCCTGTAAGGAGAGAAGGCACAAAGGCAAAGTTGGTCATTTGGATTTATGACGACAGCAGCAGGTGTGTTAGAGCCGTCATTTATAGATTGTTCACTTATTACATTATAAACAAGATAACAATTTATCTGCAACTTATGGCATTTCTAACATAACATAAGTAACATTTCCAGGTGTATTACACAGTATCATGCTTTTAGCACGCATGCTTACAACATTTTGGCCCTCTTGTTTACAGACCACAACTTGTTGACTTCAGCCCTTCACCCTTGCAATGTATTTAGCACCCATTGCTTTAAAAACGTATCTTCAATATGAAATGGGAAAGGCAATAATATTTTATGGGTACAACAACACCAAACACACGAAAAAACATTCTGGGATGTTTACTTTTGGTCGTTGATGTTTCATCCAATTTTTAGCCGGTTGAAAAGACGTTGAAATGAGGTCTTAGATGTTCAGACCTCATTTCAACACGATTTCAACCAGATTTCAACGTTGAAAATCCATCTTGTGCTCACTTGGTGGGGTCAACAGGTGCGTTCCAGAATTGACGGTGTCGTACCTTGCTTAATCTTATAAGAAGCAGACGAGCCGTGATATACGTTTCATGAACTTTTAATGTCAACTAGCACAGTCCCCTGTAATGCTACCCGGGGTCTGCCGCGCATGTCCCTCACCACTGACTAGGGAATGCTGGGTGAAGGAGTTCTTTACCTTAACAGTAATCAGTAACATCTAGTAAACATCACATCTTTCCCCTTACAATGAGATAATATTTACCCCTGTAAAAACTATCTTAAAGCGCAGGTGTAATGTAACATATAAACTATCCTTGTAAACAACTCCTACAATTGCAACTTCACCTTTAAAAAAAAAAAAATTTTTTAAGTAAACTTACTCGAACAAGACAAACTTAAAAGGTACACATTGCCTTTTCGTTCCTTGCAAACAAAACAAACTAAAGATAGTCTAGCAAATCTCAATCAACCTCATAGGTGGCTGAACATGTCTCCTAGGTCTAGCCTGTCTTTCAGCAGCCGGCGATTTCAGCAATCTGAAAGGTGTCGCCTCAGCCGTTGACGCAGACGTCGCTGTCAGACCACTGTCCGATAGCTCAGTAGATTCAGGTGTGTCCTCCTGACCCGTCTCTTGAACTATACTGTCCTGTTCAGTCGTTCGTAGTTGCAGATCAGTGCGGTTCCTCCTCAGAGACACTCCATTCTCCGTCTGGATCCTGTAGGAGCGTGGAGCAACTTCCTCCTTCACCTGTCCCTTTTGTCCCCATGTGCATGCAGAAACGTCCCTGAGACGCACCAGGTCTCCAAGACTCAGCTTTGGCAGGTGTTTTGCCGTTCGATCATACAGCTGTTTCTGCTTTGCTTTTTGTTCCTCTTTTATTTTCACTGAGCTTTCTGCCAAGCCGTTGGATTTTGGATAGGTTGGACTCGATGTTGAGTGTTGAAACCCCCATTCCCTGGCAAAGGCAGCAAACTCACAGCTGGAAAACTGGGGCCCATTGTCTGAAAACAGTTCACATGGCACCCCATGCCTGTCAAAGACAGTCTTGAGGTAGCTGATGACTGCTTTGCTTGATGTTGACTGCAGCGCTCCAACTTCTCGATGATTTGAAAAGTAGTCGGTGACCACTATGTAACTCTTTCCATCACAGTCAAAGAGATCAGTACCAACCTTGTAGTACGGTCTGTGGGGCACTGGATGAGTCATCAGCGGCTCAGCTTGTTTTGGCCTGTAGATGCGACATAGCTCACACGACGCTGTTGTCTGGCTGATATCTTGATTGATTCTCAGCCAGTACATTACTTCTCTTGCCCCCCCGTTTACACTTGACTTCTCCGAGATGGCCTTCGTGTATCTTTTGGAGCATTTGTTTACGTAACGATGATGGAATAACAAACGTGCTCCCCTTCAACACTAAGTCATCCACCACACTGAGCTCAGATCTACAGTTCCAGTAGTCTTGTATTTTCGTGGGGCAATCCCTTTTGTTTTCAGGCCATCCTGTCTGTATTGTGCGTTTGAGTTCTGTCATCGTTTCATCTGCATTTGTCTCTCTGCGTATTTGATCTGTTCTGTCAGCTGTTACCGGCAGATTCAACACAATCATATCCACATACGTGTTAAGGATGCGTGGGGGAGGCAGGACTCAAATGCAGACTTCTCAGAAAAACAAAAGACTTTAATAGTCAAAAGGCCAAAAACATCCACGACATCCACGACAATAGACAATGACACGACAAGTGACACAAGAGACACGCGGCTTAAATACACAAGGGAGGTGCAGGTGATTGGACACAGGTGGAAACTATTAGACGATCACAGGGGATGACGGGACAAGGCAGGAAGTGAAGTTACCCGGGGACGCGAGTGGCAGAAAACTACAAAATACAACAGGAAGTGAACCACACCGTGACAATACGCCTGGATTTCTGCAGTGTCTTCGCTGTCCGCACGCTCCCCCTTATCCACTGCTCTGGACAAGGTGTCGGCGGTGTACATGTATTTCCCTTGTGTGTATATCATGTGTATGTCATATTTTTGCAGCCTGATTAGCATGTGCTGTATCCGTACAGGACAGTCATTTAGAGGTTTGGACATGATGGACACCAGAGGTTAATGGTCCAGTTCCACTTCAAAAGCTTGACCATAGACATATTGGTGAAAACGTTCACATGCATACATGCTCGCTAACAGCTCCTTCTCGATTTGAGCATACCTGGACTCAGCGCTGGACTCAGCAGGCTCTGGATGCATAAGCAACGGGTAGCCACTGCTCATCGTATTCCTGCAGCAGCACCGCTCCCAAGCCGTACTGTGACGCATCTGCTGAAATCCTTGTTTTCTTCTCTGGGTCATAAAACTTTAACACGGGCTCTTGTGTCAGAGTCTCTTTCAGTTTCACAAAACATTGTTCCTGCTCATGGGACCAAATCCACTCATTCTTCTGTTCAGGAAGACTCCTGAGAGGTGCTGACTGCGCTGACAGCTGAGGGACAAATTTGGCCAATAGGTGACCATTCCCAGAAAACATCTGACCTCGTCTTTGTTGTTTGCGCTTTCTCATCTTTGTTGTTTGGTCTTGTTGATTGCTGACGTTTTTCTCGGGTCGGGCTTCACCCCCTCTTCACTGACAACATCTTCCACAAAGGTAAGTGTTTTCACTCCAAACTCACATTTGTCTTTGTTTAGCTTCAGATTCACTTCCCTTGTCTTTTCTAGCACAGTCTCAGTTTTTTGTCGTGTTCTTCTCGAGTCGACCCCCAGACTATGACGTCATCCATCATTGTCTACACTCCTGGTATGTGCTCAAAGATCATATGAATAGTCTTATGGTAGACTTCAGGCGCTGACAGGATACCATACGGCAGACGAAGAAACCTAGGTGTGTTGAATGTGCACAGCTTCGAACTCTCCTCGTCCAGCCTCAGCTGCCAGAAACCTGATGAAGCGTCTAGTCTAGTTCTAGCTGAACCATTTAGCTCCAGCAAACTGTGGCATGATTTCTTCTCTGGTTGGTAACTTAAAGTGTTCTCTTTTGATCGCTTTGTTTAAGTCTCTTGCGTCCAAGCACGTTCTCAGAGCACCGGTTTTCTTTTGTACTACAACCAGCGAGCTGACCCATTCAGTTGGCTCATCTATTTTCTTGATGACCTTTAGTTTTTCCATGCGCGCTAGTTCCTCTTTCAGTTTTCCACGCGAACAGGAGACACACTTTTGTCTATGCATATTTTGTGTTCTCCGGGTAGACATCCAAGTCCTTCGAAGCAGTCTTTATACTCCTCCATCAGTGAGTCATGATCATTGGCAGTTTCTGATGATGTCACTACAAACACTCTTTTAACCAGGTTGTACATGCCTTGAGTCCCAGGATTGGTTGTGCACTTGTATCCACAATCAGTAGCAATGCTCTTATCTGCTGGTCTCTGTATTTGAAGGTTGCGATGCATCCGCCTTTAACAGGAACCCTTTCTCCAGTGTATCCTGTCACCTTTGTTTTTATTGGATGAATTTTGCTTTTCACTGCCAATGTCTTGTAATCCTCATAAGATAACAGGTTTACATGGGCACCTGTATCTAGCTTGAATGGTATTACCGTCTTGTTCACTTCGATTGGCACAATCCATTCCTCTTTTTCATCAGTCCGAGCCTGCACCACATCCACAAGGAACTCCCCATCATCCTCTTCTTCCTCACCAACTGCGTGAACCTTCTGCTTAAAAGCTGACTTGCAACATTTTGCATAGTGATTGTTCCTTTCACAGTTGTTACAGGATTTTCCATACGCAGGACATGATTTTTGCTTGTGGCTGCCTCCACATTTACCACATTTGAATTCTGCAGATTTCTCTTTCTGGTCTTTTTGTTTAGTAAATGTTTTCTTATATCTCTGTTCTTTATGTACTGCATGCACTGTAGTTTCACCTCTCCGAAGCTCTTTTGCTTGTGCTCGAGTTGTTTCTGCTGCTCTGCACATAGTGACACACTTTTCCAGTGAAGGTCCAGCCTCTCTGAGCAGTCTCTCTCTGAGTGCATTATCCACTGTGCCACAAACTATCCTGTCTCTCACTAGCGAATCTCTCAGGGTGCCAAATTCACATGTTTTGCTTAATGTGTGAAGCTCTGCTAAGTACTGATCGAAATGTATTCCTTGCTTCTGGTCATGGGTGAAAAACTCGTACCTCTCAAACGTCACGTTCTGGCTAGGCACAAAGTACTCTTCAAACTTTATCATTAATTCTGCTAAGGTCATATTAGCTTCATCCAACTGAAAGCTATTATATATGTCCAAAGCATCTTCTCCCATAACATGCAAAAGAATGTGAGCTTTCAGTTTTTCATCATCAGCCCCTGCTCCACTTGCTGCTAAATATATATTGAATCGTTGCTTAAAACGCTTCCAATTATCAGCAAGATTACCAGTCAGTTGCATGGAAGTAGGTGGACTTAGCCTCTCCATTACTGAACGTCGGGGTACAGGGACTTCCCCAGCCCTCTCGCGTTGCCGGTTGTCCTCTGCTTCAGGCACAAGATCCTCTTCTACATGTTCTTACTGGCACTGTACCTTATCAGTAAACATCAAATCAGACAGAATCAAACAATAAAAATTGAGGGTGGCGAAATTTGCCCAGCGCATCACTGCTTCCTCACTCCCTCCATCGAGTCTGTCCAGCACGAAAGACGTCTGAGGAGGGCGCGCAGCATCGTGAAGGACGACTGTTGCCCCAGCCATAGACGGTTTCCCCTGCTCCCCTCTGGGAGGCGCTACGGGGCCCTTTGCTCCCGGACCAGTAGGTTAAGGAACAGCTTTTTTCCTGCCGCTGACACCCTGCTGAACTATGCACCACGGACCCCAGCCCCCCCTACACCTCTCCAATGACACATGAGCTTTCAGCCACTGAACATTCTGTGCTTCAAATATGCCATATTTGCACTACCAGGTCATTCATATTTACAACCCTGCTGCATAATGTGTATACTGCTCCATGTATATTTCACACTGTACATTTATGTATATATACTCTGACCTTTATCTGCTCTCTTGCACTTCTGGTTGAATGGTAAACTGCCAATTTCATTGTCTCATTACCTGTACTCCGGGCAATGACAATAACGTTGAATCTAACCCCCCCAACCCCCCCCCAAAAAAACGAGAAAGAGAAATATAAAATCTATTTATTGGATGAATTGCTGTGAAATATGGCCCTATCAGGGATCCAAATGTTAGTAACGTTAGGTCCAGGTTATGAGAATGCGACTGATGTGAGGTCACGCTGCATTGGACCTTTGACAACCAACATCAAATGAAAGGTTTTTCTTAATTTGAACTGGACATCTGTACTAAATTTAAAGAAGTACCCTACATACTATTCAATACCCAATGTAGAAGCAAAAAAAATCAAGAAGGTAAAGAAGTATACCCATCCAGTGACTGCAATGTGGTCAATTAGTCATTTATCCATACTTGACACACTTTAGGTAGTTTTTGAAGAAGTGAAGCTGTAGTTTGAACTTGCTGTCCTCATTTCCAGGTTGTCTGAATTTGGCGTAGCGGGCGTGGTCTTTGTCTTTGCCTGTTTTGGGCTGATGGCCGACCGACACATGGTTGCACGTGGCAACCAGTAGGGAGCCCAGGCCGTCCATGAAGAACTCTGGAGTCAGAGACAAACATTTACACTTTTAGGCTCCAGGTGGAAAGAGTGTGGACACACCGTCACTTGGAATACAAACTGTAGACCTACCAGAGTGCGCCACTCTTTTGAGCTTGGGGTCAAATCCAACACTCTGTATAGAGTGCGTTCTCGCCAGGAAGAAGTTTACCACACCACTGGCCATAAAGCATCCTGGGTAACCAGGAAGTGGGTTGAACTTTCCTTGCGACTTTCTGTGAAGGCAGCCGCCCTCCATTTCATCTCCTTCCTCATAGATGAGAGAGAAATAAAACTGGTTCCGTTGTACTGTTCCCCCCAGCTGATGAGAACAGAGAGATGGAAAACTGGTCATGGACAGTTTACCTGTACATTGTGGACCTGCCTCCAGTCCTCTACATGATGGGATCGGCATCAGTTGATAATGAGTCGGTGTAGAGGGGGATAAACAGCCATGGTGAAATATCATCCCAATACTTAAATCATATCTATTGCGATAAAGTATAGTGAGATTCATTACCTTTTTCACCAGCATTTATGTAGCCAAAGGAAAACTTACTCAACATGTTTTTATTTTAGTTTTTAGTCTGATCATCTCAGTTAAATCATTTTTATCGCATTGACGCTGACCCGGGACCTCTGCTGACCTCACTAGAAAATATCCCGGCATCATCTTTGGACTGAAAAAGCAATTTATTTTATTCTTCCTGTGCCAAAAAGTTTCTAATTTATATAATCAAAGGTGACTTCTGTGTACCGTATGTTGATTCAATATTGCCATGCAAAATATGCGTATACTTCTCTGTATCGAAACAGTGATGTTAGGACATGTTATTCCATTAAAACAGTCCAAAATTGTATTTTAAATACTCAATTCTTCACCTTGAAGAAAACGTATCCAGGAAAAATATACTCAAACTGACAAAATTCACACAAAAGTAAAACTTTCAGAAATATATTTTGTGAGAGCATTTGTTTTACTGTATTCTAGAAATTTCAATGCAGGTTTCCGGACACCCTCAGACATGAGCCATTTTATTCTCACCACATCCAGTTCGGGAAGGGCCTCCATCACCTCCACCAGCTTCTCTATCTTCGTCTCTTCCGTAAAAACAAAGTCATCATCCACCCACAGGAGGTACTTTGTGGTTACCTGGGAGACAGCCAGATTCCTGCCAGCAAACCAGCCCTGAAGGAAGCAAACATGTTTCAACAAAATTCCAGTCCAACCTGTAGCGTGAGGCCAGTTTTGAAATCTTTGCACGCAGGCGTCTCCTGTGCATCATGTTCTATAAAGTTCTATAGCAGTTAGAGGACAAAAGGGCGTGATAAAAAAAAGAAATTGAAACAGGACAAAGGGCTGTAACCAACCCGGATTAAGAGCGTAAGAGCCTAACCCGTGTAAACATGGGTTTACACGGGAGAGTAAACATGGCAATTACTGTGGGAAAAATTGCCCACAACTATCTTCAAAAGACTCAGCATGCATCTGTTGTACATGCAACGTTGTGGTTGTGTTTTATACGGGTCAAAGGTAGATGCAAATATACCGAATGGACACACAATAAACGCTCTTCATGTCCTGAGAGGAAATAAATGTGTGTTTTGTGGGTGCGTTTGTTTACTTGTGCTGGCGGCATGATGTACTGTTCAGTGTTTTCCCCAGTAATGTGCTCTGGTTCAAAGCTGTCATCGGCGATGATGACCTTTATGTTGCTATAGAAATGCCGGATGCTGCTCAACAATATCTTGAGTTGTGCGTAGCGCAGGAACGTCTTGGTGGTGATGGTAACCTGAGAGCTGATGTCTGTCAGACAGAGGAGAGGAAAGAGAACACGGTAAAACAGCATGTAGCACGGGTCGTCAGCACAGATGAACCTTCTGGTCAATTTTTTTGCTGCAGGTTTTTCGGTGTAATTGAGAGAAGTTGTAGAAGGCTTTGAAAACGAGACAATTTACTTTGTCACAGGAATCCGAGGGGGTGCATTGCACATCCGTGCACCTTATCAAAGTTTCACTCATCTTCCCTCTTGATCTCACAAAAACGTGTGTTTTGAAAACAACTAATATTACTATATTTTTAAACATGCTAGTGTTCACTTGCAGTATCCTATTTCTACCAAAAGTACTGTATACAAGTAAAAGTGTGTACATTTCTACTCAGTTATCCATCGATTGCCTACAGATGATTGGACTCCAGACCCCCACGGAGAGTGCACACCCACCTGTTCCCATGTCGTACAGGACTGGGAGGTTGGTCTGTTTGATGGTAATCGGAAACACGGCTTCATGGTCCTCAAACTGGAAGAATGCTGAGTACAGAAAAGTCATAAAATTTGCGGTAGGAAACAGTGGGCTCAAATAAGCTGACAGTGAATATAATAACAAAACAAACTGCCCAAACATTTTCCTCACTAGGTTAAACATTCATACACAAAGATAGCTGTGCAAAGCATTGAAAACTGCAATTGTTCTTTTTGATAACATTCGCTCTATTAGCACTTATGCAGTTCATTTTGAGTATTTCCTTTCTAATTTTGTACATAAAGGCTTAAACTTTGTTTGAATGTTTGTGAGAAATACCGAGGTCTCCGGTGTGTACGTGGTAAACAGTGCTGGTGTAGGACACTTTAGACAACAGGTCGTTGAGCATCACCAGGCTGAAAGACTCCATGACAAGTCTGCTCTCGCCATGACCTGACAATTAAAAGAACGTCACAATAGTCAAACAACAGCTCTCCTGGCAAAATACGTTGTTTTGATGTATAAACTGTTAAATGGAAACAACCTCTGGTATTCATTGTATTTTATTGGTTATAAGTGTAACAAGATCATTTGCCCACATTTGCCCTTCTTTAAAAATAATTTTGCAGTGCATCTCCCGATTCTGAACACACTTGTCATTGGTAGTTACTTTTAATATTTCACAAATACAAAGCAATGCAAATATATGGTAAGGTGGATATTCAAATGTCACCAATTATATACAGCTCGTTCTGACATTCTCACCTTGCACCTTCACTCTGTCAGCTGGGAACTCTGTGGTCAGGAGCCCTATAGACACAGTCAAGGACACCTAGAGTAGACACACGTGAACGTGAATTGAAATTACACATGTAAGAAAGAGCAAATGCTCAATCTTTTTTATCTGCAACTGCAAAATATAATTTGACAGTTTTGTATTGCAAATTTATTTTGTACATCATCCATAATGTATTTAAATAAATGTGGCCTATGCTATAAAAGCTAATTTCTGTGATCAAATATGTATAGATCAGATTGAAGATGATTAAACATATATACCAAAAAATATTTCTCACGTTTAAAGATTTTGGTTGTGATCCAGATGGCAACTTCCATTTACTTTATTTTGGAGTACATACTTTGTATATTGTTTTATCAAAATATTTGGTTCTAGGGGCTTGATTTGGTGCCTAATCACAGGTACAGTTGCAACAACTGTAGCATCTGTTAGAAAAATTATTTCTCGACACTAGTGTAAAAACATTAAAGGACATTTACAAAATACTTGCAAGTAAGAGCAACGTTACCTCACGTACAAGTTGTGGATGAGAACTACTTTGGTCTTCTTCCCTGGCACTTGAATATGTAGCTATTAGATAAATGTATTAAAAGGGAGCAGGAGGGCTCTAGGACAACACCAAGTGCTGGTAATCAACCTTGGATGCGGCTTTCATCTTGACACACAAACACCCTGACTGTCAGTTGGCCTGGAACATAACGTATCTCGCTTGAGAGAGAGAGAACAGACTCTCTGTAATATTGACGAAGACCAGACATGACTTTTCCAACACCGCTAATGTAGCGGCCAGCAGTCCCAATAGGGTGCCATGGGGCTTGGCCTCTCCTTAAGCCTCCTTAAGCCACACAAAAAAATATATATAATGAATTCTACAAATTGTCAATAATTGTGTTTTTTAATTATGGAATATAGCAGTTTTGCCCATTTCTGGTTAGAGATATAAATGTGTGACCTGCTCCCCTCCGCTTGTATCTGCGGTAACACACTAACCTTGTAGATGCTTCTTTCTCCTGAATGCACTGCCAAACCTGAAATCAAAATCATCTCATGCTTTTATAGTTTTCCAGAAGGACACACATCTATCTCTGGGCTCCTTGAGTTTCACATGAAAAACTAAAAAAAACATATTGTTTGGTCTGAGTTGTTGGAGCTGTTTATTGCTCATTACTGCTCACAGTTACCACATGTATCAGAAACTAGACTGTGTCTTTGGAGTTTTAGAATTCTTCCAACTTGCAATAAAGATGCTCTGAACTATATATTGATTGTAGCATACCTGGTATTAGAGTTTTGGTCAAAGGCAGTACTTTAAACCCCTGGATAGGATACTGCAGAGGAGAGTTAGGTAAAGCAAACAGCAGTCTGGATAATACAGATGTAGTCCTGTGGAAAAGGAAAGAGGCTGACGTTACATTGCGAAAACAAGTTCCACCAATGTGACTACAGAATGTAGTGTGGAAAGAAAAACAAAAACACAAACAGGACAGACTGGTCAGACAACCCGCGGAGTCACAGTTGTCTTGGGTGTCTTATGTCAAAATTAAAACTGATGGCTGAGAACCCAGCTCTTAGTTTCTATGTATGATGAGAGAGATTTGATAAATAATACATATGTATCTACACTTCAAGAATAAGTTCACAAATATTCAAGCCCTTCTTAAATCAACAAGCAAAAGTCTATGTAATTTATATGTGGCTACGATTTCTCAAATCTATTTGTTATCATCCAAATTAGTTTTTCAGAGATAACCCCTTCTCTGTTTTTCCTAGATAGTGCTAAAAACAGAGTACATTTTGTGCTTAAAAAGCCAGCGGTTTTGTAATATATTGGCTTGATTTGTCCAGTATCTCCACTTTCAGTGACGTCTCCAAGAAAGCATCAATCCATCCATCCCCATTACCTGGCTTTGTGTTGATGGAGCTCCTTAGCGCGGCGTTCCACCAGCTCGTCATACTGATCCTTTGGAACGTGTTCTTTTAGTAGCGTTGAGCCAGAGGGGCAGGTGCATGGACCAGGTGGGGATACGTGAACTGGGAGCGGTGACCTGGATTGATAGGGATACTATTAGAAGTCGACAAGGAAACACAACTCTGATCTCTGCTTTGTCAGATTGCCCCTTAAGAATTTGTTGGAAATTTTGCTTGTGACCAGAGAGAGTAGACATGTTTCCACTGGTGTCAAATGGTGTCACCTAACACACTTGCAATGGAATGAAAAGGTCATCCTTTTGCTTTTGATGTTTCCCCCACTTTAAAACCCCAAGTTAGTGAAATAAGAAAAGAAATACACCCTTGACCTGCGTGTGGGTCATGCCCCGTAAAAGGCATAACAACCTGCACTGGAAAAACGGTGTGTAATGTAAAATGTTTGAAAGTTAAACCTCAAGAGAGCAGCGCATCTTTTTGACCGTTTCCAAGCAATGCTTATAAAACTCGGACGACAAGTATTTCTGGTCAGGTATCTTTTACTGTGGATTTGGCTGTAGTCCAAGAATGTAAACTGACATTTCAGAGATATATTCTACTATTCAAGATATTATTGAGAGAGGAAACTGCTTTCTATTTGAGATACAATCTACAACAATTATCCACATTATCAGCACGGACACTAACCAATGAATAATGTCGTAGTAATGAAGCATTGCTGTGTTGACCCTATTGAAGTGCCTGTCAAAGCTATTTTGTATGGCTTCATCTGCACGGGGGCATCAATACCCTCAACTTGATCTCATGGGTAGGTGCTTTCAACAAGACAGCAATTGCAAACTGGAGGTTTGTTTCTCAGCAGATTTGTCATCTATGAAGTCAAAAAAAGCAGGTGCAGGTGATCGGACAAGGGGGAAACAATCGGGGACAAGGCAGACAATCACAGGGGATGACAGGACAAGGCAGGAAGTGAGGTAACCCAGGGACACAAGAGGCAGAAAACAACACAATAAAACAGGAAACAAACCCAAACCGTGACAGGGATCTTCCATTTTCAACAGTGAGAGATCACCCAGTTGTTAAAGGTAGATGCGGAGAGGGTTTTATGCAGACACACATGGACACAGAGTGGGCTTTACCTCAGCTGACGAGTGGGAGCCCTTTCACTCTGCTCTCCGGGACCAAAAAGCAATTTCGTACCATAGAATGTCAGCAGGATTATTAAAATCACTACAGCCGCCATCCGAAGCACTGCTTTGTTATTTAACAAAGTCATCTGAAGAAAAAGACCCACACTTTTATGTTTTACGCTTGTAATTCCTGGACTTTGATATATTGAAGCAACTGGTCCTCAGTAAAATCAAATCAAATCTTTCCTAAATTTTGTCGAGATACTACGTCAACACTGGACCTGAATTGTCCTATCAAACACATTGAAGAAACACATTTAAGAGAAAATTAAAAAATCCCTTTTTAAACTTTTTAAGCCACCTGCTACTATTTTTATAATATTTACCTTAAAATGGCCAAAGGGGAAGTATTGTAGTATATGTTCTTTTCATTCATTGAATCTGAAACATATAATTGTCAAAGTCAGAGTTCATTGATCCATATATCAAATGAGGAAATCTGTTGAAGTATAAAGACCCACATTTGGAAACAGAAATCTATTAGCAGAAGTCCATGTTCAGCTTGAAAACTTAATCTGAGACACGGCTCAGTGTGCTAGTTACACACTGTTCAAGAGCAAGTTTGCTCTTGATTAAAGCAGTTCACATGCAATAAATCTATTCCAAAAAAAGATGAATTGAACTGAGGATACATTCACATAACAGACAAGGACTGTCCCGGCACACACGCTTTCTATGAATATAACATTTGTGACATGACTGGACGTGCATACAAATGTTTCTTGATAAAAACAATTTCTAAGGTTCAATGTTTGATTTATTTAAGCACACGTCAGGACTCATTGTCAACATCTCTATGTCTATCTTCTTATCTTATCTAAGATTATAAAATGCATAGAACGTGTAGACATAAGTACTAAATTCCAACATGAAAGAAGTTATCCTCACATTTCACAAAGCAACTTAGATAAATTTTCATAGACGTTTTCAATTAAGCACAAAATAAAGGGTAGAGAGAGGTGCTCACCATTTCCTGTCAGGCGGTTTGTCTTGTCGCTGTCTCACACAACGAGTGTCCTGTGTGACACTACCCACAAACCAACAAGAGTTTACACAAAGAGGAACCTGAGCCAATCGAGGAACTGTAATCATATTCATTTCTGAGCACGCAGCCTACTTTTCAACATGCACTGATCAGTGTTGGGGTGGAGTCAGTCTCACGCACAGAGTCTTTCATTAAGTTAGTGACCTACTTTATGGACCGAAATGGATTCAAAAGGGCACAGCGTTTTATTTTCTTTATACCTGTCTGTCAAACAATGACCGTCAATGATCACACTGAGGGAGGAGGAAGAAAAAATCCACTGATTTCCACCACAATCAACATCATCGACAACCAATTACAACAAGACATCTTCTACTCAACATTCTCAATAACACACTAGTTCACAATACAGAGATAATGGAGAGAATTATACTACCTACAGCGACAAGCTGCTTACTCCCCTTAAACTAACGTCCAGCCCGCTTGTTGACTGAGATGTGCTCTAACTGTTCTGTGGCATGCAGGCACCTCCCCGCTCTACCTGTTGCAAGGTTTGCCATATGAAAATCACCATAGCAACACATCGAAAAGCAGGTTCATAAAGGTGCTGGATTAGTTGATCATTCCCCCGGAAAAAAGGGCAGCTCACTTCCTCATTGATGAAGGAGCGATATCAGTTAGATTAACGTTTTATAGGGAGAGACTTCTCCAAGATCACAAAGACCCGTTTAGCCGCAATGACGTCCTGTACGAGCGCTACAGATGCTCAGGACAAGGAATCATTAATTCACAAGATTTCCCCGAGCCGAAACGTTACGTGATGAACACCACACGCTGCAGCCGAACATCCACTGTCCCGCAGACTGTCTCACATACTGTCCCACGGACTATCTCCCACTGTCTCTCATACTGTCTTACACACTCTCTCATGTCTCGCACACTGTCTGACACACTGTCTCTCACACACTGTCTCTCATACTCTCTCACACAATGTCTCTCATACTGTCTCACACACTCTCTCATGTCTCACACACGGTCTGACACACTGTCTCTCATACTGTGTTGCCCGTAAGATGTTGCGATGCAGAGAACATCTGGAAAGCCGCTGCATGTCGTGCTCTTCGTAAAGTTCTGTTGTTTTTTTTCTCGTTTAATAAACTTCTGTATGTTCCACATTTCACCGCTTCAGTTGATCAAATGTCTGATTATGAACAATGAATATATAATGATTCTCACATACACATTCACACACACACACATAATAAAACTGCTAGTTCTATATGGTCATCTACACATACATATGATATATAAGCTGATACAGTACATATATCCTATTCACTCGTATCAATTTGATTCTTTGGGCTTGTTTTCATCTACATGTTCTACATGAGTTGAGATCATTATTCTCATTGGATGATGATCATCCATGAAGCCTCCTGCCAGCAGGCACATTTAAAGTAATCTGATGGATTAGAGTGACGAGGCACTTTAATAAGCCGATGCATTTCACCAGCACGCATTTAACGTTACCTTGTGTGCAATACTTTGTCGGGCTTGTAGCCTCGCAGGCGGGCGGTGTCAGTTTTTGCCATGATTATATGATCTTTACAGGTTTTTACAGTCTGTACACATGTGACATCCTCTGTCCAGAAACCCTCACATCGGCACAGGAAAAACTCCCCAAACAATGAAAAAGTATTTGATGGGGAGAATAGAGGGAAGAAACCTTTAGAGAGACAGAGGACGATCCTCACCGGGACGGACAGACAGTGATGGACGTACTGTCAGGTGGGGGACTTGGCTGGACCCAAACGCAGAACAGACAGACACAGCCGTCAGGAGGAGAGTGAATTTAACAGTTTATTAATCGACACGACTGTGGAGGTGCAGCAGGAGCGGGCGTGAGGAGTGCAGATGAAGGATGGGGTCCCGGGTGATGATCTCCTCGACAGTGCGCGGTGCCCAGTGCTCCTCCCACGTGCAGGAATCCAGACCGGTGTCACTGTAACCGAGGAGGTGAGACAAGGGGTAAGTAACAGGATTAACACTGAATGAAAAGAGAACAACAGCCAGCTCTCGGCTTGACTGGGTGATGGTCACTGAGACTCGCGAAGACTGAGGTCGACATACGTGACGTGAGTAACGATCCGACGTCGGCCGGTTGTCAGGCTCTCCCTCTTATACCCTGGTGATTGTGGCTCCGGTGCAGGTGCGTGATTGCAGAGCTGAGACAGGTGCGTGCGAGGCCAACCTCTCCCAGATCCACCAGAGGGAGACCAAAACCAGCCTTTACCTGGGTCTGGAGGGGGGAACTCTGACAGTACCCCTCCCCCCACGACCGCCACCGGGCGGTCCACCTGGAGCCCCCGGCTTCCGCCGATAAAACTCCCGGATCATGCTGGGGTCCAGGATCAGGCGCCGGGAAACCCAACACCTCTCCTCCGGCCCATAACCCTCCCAGTCTATCAAAAACTGGTAGCCCCTCCCTCTGCGTCGGGAGTTCAGAACCCTCTTTACAGTAAAGGCTGGGGCCCCGTCAATCATTCGGGGAGGCGGCAGAGGAGGTGGGGGGGGAAGGAGGTGACAAACAGACGCCGGTTTAATGCACGATACGTGGAACGCTGGGTGTACACGAAGGGACCGAGGGAGCTTGAGACGGACCACCGTGGGGTTGATGATGCGTTCGATGGGGAAGGGGCCGATGAACCTTTGCGATAGCTTCTTTGAGTCCGTGCGGAGGGGCAGGTCCTTGGTTGACAGCCAAACCCTGTCTCCCACTGAGTATGAAGGTGCCGGGGTGCGTCGGCGGTTAGCCTGTCGCTGGTACTGCTCAGAGGTTCTCAGCAAGGATGCCCGGGCGCGGTGCCAGGTCCGATGGCATCGGCGAAACTGCTGCTGTATCGACGGTACGGCCAGCTCCTTCTCCTGGGACGGGAACAAGGGAGGTTGATAGCCGTAAACACACTGGAATGGGGACATACCTGTCGCTGTAGTGGGAAGCGTGTTGTGGGCGTACTCCGCCCATGGGATCTGCTCAGACCAGGTGGAGGGTTCAGAGGAAGCCAGGCATCGTAGGGTCGACTCCATCTTCTGGTTGGCCCTCTCTGCCTGGCCGTTAGTCTGAGGATGGAACCCGGAAGAGAGGCTGGCAGTAGCTCCGACTGCCGTGCAAAAAGCCCTCCACACTGCTGATGCAAACTGAGGGCCACGGTCCGAAACAATGTCGGTAGGCAGGCCGTGAATACGAAATATCTCCCGCACCATAATGTCCGCTGTTTCCTTGGCCGATGGGAGCTTGGGCAAGGGTAGGAAATGAGCAAATTTACTGAACCTGTCCACGATTGTTAATACCACCGTGTTACCCCCGGACGGGGGAAGTCCAGTGACAAAGTCCACGGCTAGGTGGGACCAGGGACGATGAGGGATGGGCAATGGCCTCAATAACCCCACGCTTGGCCGGTTTGAGCCCTTGTTTTGTGCGCACACCGGACAAGCCGCCACATACATCCGAACGTCCTCCCCCATAGCAGGCCACCAGAACCGTCGCCGCAGAAAGGACATGGTACGTGCGACACCCGGGTGACAAGTCAGCTTGGAGGCATGGCCCCACTCCAACACCGCCGGTCGCATTCCCTCGGGGACAAACAGCCTACCCGGAGGTCCCTTACCCGGGCCTGGGTCCTTCCTAAGGGCTGCCTGAACCGCTCCTTCAATGCCCCATTGGAGGGCTCCCACTACCCGCCTCAATGGCAGGATGGTCTCTGGCGTCCTCCTCGTCTCCTCCTCCTTTGAGAAGACCCTGGACAGGGCATCGGGCTTCCCATTCTGGGATCCGGGTCTGTAAGACAGAACAAAATCAAAGCGTCCAAAGAATAGCGCCCACCTAGCCTGTCGGGAATTTAGTCGTTTGGCACTCCGGATGTATTCAAGGTTTTTGTGGTCCGTCCACACCACAAACGGTTGGTCCGCCCCCTCCAGCCAATGCCTCCACTCCTCGAGGGCCAGTTTCACCGCAAGCAACTCCCTATTGCCAATGTCATAGTTCCTCTCTGCCGGTGACAGCCGATGGGAGAGGAACGCGCAGGGATGGAGCTTGTTGTCCTCCTTAGCTCTCTGGGAGAGTACCGCCCCAGCTCCGACCTCCGATGCGTCGACCTCTACTACGAACTGTAGGGACGGGTCCGGTTGGATGAGAATGGGTGCCGACGAGAAACGCTCCCTGAGCTCCTGGAAGGCGGACTCTGCCCCAGGAGACCACCGAAACGCTCTGAGATTGGAGGTAAGGTCAGTTAGGGGGGCTGCAATCTGGCTGTAGTTGCGGATGAACCGCCTATAAAAGTTAGCGAACCCCAGAAACCTCTGTAACTCCTTACGGGAGCTGGGTCTGGGCCACTCCAGGACGGCCTGCACCTTCTGGGGGTCCATTCTTACCTCTCCCTCGGCGATGACATAACCCAGAAAGCTTGTGCACCTGGTGTTAAATTCACACTTCTCCGCTTTCACAAAGAGTCTGTTCTCCAGCAGCCGCTGAAAAACCTGGCGGACGTGTCTCTGGTGTTCCTCCAGATTCTGTGAAAACACAAGTATGTCGTCCAGGTAGACAAAAACAAAGCGACCCAGCATGTCACGTAGGACGTCATTAACTAGACATTGGAACACGGCTGGGGCATTAGTTAAACCGAATGGCATAACCATGTATTCGAAGTGGCCCAGGGGGGTGTTGAACCCTGTGAGCCACTCATCCCCCTCTCGAATGCGGATCAGGTGGTAGGCGTTGCGGAGGTCGAGCTTTGTGAACACAGTAGCGCCCTGTAATGAATCAAAAGCAGTGTTCATTAGTGGTAACGGGTATTTGTTCTTGACAGACACGTTATTCAACCCCCGATAGTCAATGCACGGCCTGAGTGTGCCGTCCTTCTTCTTAACAAAGAAAAAACCTGCGCCCAGCGGAGAGGAAGAGGGGCGGATGATTCCAGCTGCCAGTGAGTCCCTGATGTAATTCTCCATGGCCTCTCGCTCTGGTCTGGAGATATTGTAGAGTCTACCCTTGGGTAGGGAGGCCCCGGGCAGCAGTTCAATGTGACAATCGTAAGGCCGATGAGGGGGTAGAGATAGGGCCCGCTCTTTACTAAATACTTTGCCCAGGTCGTGATAAGCAGGCGGTACCAGAGTGAGGTCGGGGCCAGGCGTCAAACTCCCCTGCTGGGGACCCTGGGGACGGGCGGACTGTAAACAATTAGCCAGACAGAAATCACTCCAACCCAGAATACAGCTGGTGGACCAGTCAACTGAAGGATTGTGCTTTGCTAACCAGGGGTAGCCCAGCACAACCGGTACCAGAGGGGACTTGAAAACAAGAAAGCTGATCTGCTCAAAATGGTTACCTGATATTTGAAGCTGGACCGGCTCCGTTCTGTCCGTGATTCTGGCCAGTAGTCTGCCATCTAGGGAGTTCGCCTCAATAACTTCCTCTAACGGAACTCTACGGAGTCCCAATCGGTCTACAAGGTTATGATCCATAAAATTGTCATCGGCCCCGGAGTCAATGAGTCCCTCCACTGCCATTGCTGCAGTGCCGTTGCTGACTGAAATCTTCAGCGGAGTCCGTGATATGTGTGGGGAGGGGCATAGACTCTCGCTCGCTAGAATCCTCCTTACTTCCAGTGAGCGGGGCCGTTTCCCCCCTTTAATGGGCAACGAGAGCGAAAGTGACCCGACATGCCACAATAGAGACAGCAGTTAGTTGTGCGTCTGCGCAGAAGCTCCGCCTCCGAAATTTGGGTACGGCCCAGTTGCATGGGTTCAGGGTCTGTAACCCTCTCAGGAGTGTCGACTCTGGAGCACGGCGATCCCCTTGGTGCAGAGCCCTGCTCACGCCTCCGCTCCCTATTACGGTTATTAATCCGTGTGGTGAGACAGATCAGCTCCTCCAGTCCCTGTACCTCGGGGTAGGAGAGTAGACTGTCCTTAACGCACTCATTTAGTCCGTTGTAGAACACCCCCTGTAGTGCCTCCTCATCCCAGCCACTCTCCGCAGCTAGGATACGGAACTCTATGCTATAATCGGCGACACTGCGTGTCCCTTGCCGCAGTGATAACAATCGCTTTGAAGCGTCCTTTCCCCGAACGGGGTGATCGAAAATCTTCCGCATCTCCGCGGTGAATAACTCACATGATAGGGCGATTGCGCCCTGCTTCTCCCAAACGGCAGATGCCCATTCCAAAGCCTCCCCGCGCAGTAATCCAATAATGTAGGAGATCTTGGCTCGCTCGCTCCGGTAGGAGCGGGGCTGTTGCTCGAACACCAGTCCCACCTGTATCAGAAACGAGCGGCACCGGCCGCTGTGTCCGTCATATCTCTCCGGCGTGGGGACCTGGGGCTCGTGGTCCGGCATGGACATGACCACAGAAACGGGTTCAGAAGGGCTCGGAACCGGAGGCTGGGGTGGTGCGCTGATGTGCGCCTGGATCGCGGCGATACTGTTCGACAGGGAGTCCAGGCTGGCCATTATTCCCTGCGGGGAGGACTGGTGCTGTCCCAACATGGCTCCTTGGGACGAGATCGCCTGACGTACCGTGTCGAAGTTTGCTGGGTCCATAGTTGGTCGGATCGTTCTGTCAGGTGGGGGACTTGGCTGGACCCAAACGCAGAACAGACAGACACAGCCGTCAGGAGGAGAGTGAATTTAACAGTTTATTAATCGACACGACTGTGGAGGTGCAGCAGGAGCGGGCGTGAGGAGTGCAGATGAAGGATGGGGTCCCGGGTGATGATCTCCTCGACAGTGCGCGGTGCCCAGTGCTCCTCCCACGTGCAGGAATCCAGACCGGTGTCACTGTAACCGAGGAGGTGAGACAAGGGGTAAGTAACAGGATTAACACTGAATGAAAAGAGAACAACAGCCAGCTCTCGGCTTGACTGGGTGATGGTCACTGAGACTCGCGAAGACTGAGGTCGACATACGTGACGTGAGTAACGATCCGACGTCGGCCGGTTGTCAGGCTCTCCCTCTTATACCCTGGTGATTGTGGCTCCGGTGCAGGTGCGTGATTGCAGAGCTGAGACAGGTGCGTGCGAGGCCAACCTCTCCCAGATCCACCAGAGGGAGACCAAAACCAGCCTTTACCTGGGTCTGGAGGGGGGAACTCTGACACGTACAGAATGAACAACGTAAAATGTGTATAATACGTTAAATTCATCCGACAGAAATGATTCAAAATAACATATTATCTCCTCATATGTGTTCATGATTATCTCCTGCTCGGCAGTGGAGAAAAAATACGCTCTTCCTTTAAGTTTGCCGTTATACTGTTAAAAAAAACGGGTTTCGGTGATCGACTCTTCCGCCTTCTGACTGAAGACGCGCACGTGCGATTATTCTGATGATTGACATTTGGTTCAAACTAAAGAGTTTATGCTTCTGCGTTTTCAGAGCGACGCAAGGAAACGCAGACGCAAGAGCCCCTTGCGTGTCCCTTGCGTGCCTTTTCACAACCCTTGCGTGCCTTTTCACAACTCTGTGAACTCTGGAGCAGAGAACGAAGTCTCCCCTACGGTGAGAGACGGACAGGCAGGAAAGGTTAACACTGGCGACCTAGATGGGACTGAGAAATACAACGGTATCCGCTGTGGTCGCTTTCGACGCAAGCCTCCTGCAGCCTGCATGGCTGCGATTGGTCTGCTAACTACATCCTTTACGGAGTCTCACATTTCCGTTTTCATAGCCCGATACCGCCATTATTAAAACGAAGAATGTTTACGAGAGAATTGATCAGATTGAAGAACCTTTGTCGGAAGAAATGTGTAAATATGACCGCTTGTACAAGCCGTCATTGGCGGGTTGTAGAAGCGGGTTGGATTCATGGAGGGAGATCGCCGCAAACGTTGGTTTGCCAGTCGAGGGGTGAATAAAGTTGTGGAGGAAAATACGGGACAAATGTGTCCGCGATGAGAAGCAGCAGTGGCGATGCACGGGGCAATAAAGTCTATGATAAATAAATAAACAAACCAACGACTTCCACACACTCATGTGTGCTTAAATACACAAGGGAGGTGCAGGTGATTGGACACAGGTGGGAACAATCATGACATGACAATCACAGCGGACGACAGGACAAGGCAGGTGACTTTACCCAGGGAGAACAGAGGAAGGAAACTACAAAATAAAACCAGACATTAACCCAAACCGTGACAAATGGCATATATTTAAAATATATGTTCATCCTTGTTTATCATCTGCGCAAACCGTTTACATATGGTACTACGACCAACCACAGACAAATTCAGTTATTAACAGTCACCAATTTAACTGAAATGCCTGTGATGCTCATTTTGAAGCCTGGAGTCTATCCCAGCCAACTTCGGGCGAGAGACGGGGTACACCTTGGATTGGTCGCCAGCCAATCGCAGGGCCAACAGCTTGTAATGTAATATTAACTATTGCTTTAGAATTGTACATTCTTTCTGATAGGATCATGATAAATCCTCATGGAGTAAGCGGTCACTCCCAAAAGACTCTCATCCCTCAAATCGTTTTTTCATGGGTCATGGTATCCCATTTATAGCCATGCCATGACAAATCACTCCGTGTTATGCCGGGATTACATGCGTTTCCATCATTTTTCAAAGCAAAAATCAGTAATAAATTGTATTTCAATTAACACAATATTGGATTTCTGTTACAAAGGCCAAAGTTGAGCTTGGCCACCAAAGGCGTTGATATTTGTTGTATTTTTATTTGCCTTCTCATGATTTTTACTAACCTGTCTATTGATATCTACAAAATATATAATTCATTAACTTTAACTGCGATTGGCTGGCGACCAATCCAGGATGTACCCTGTCTATCGCCCGAAGTTGGCTGGGATGGACTCCAGCCCCCCCGCGACCCTGTGTGCAGGATAAGCGGTTTGACAATGGATGGATGGATGGAACTTTAAATGAAAGATTACCTGTATTTGTTTTGCGATTTTCTAGTCCTCCAACCACTCGAAGGGGTTTAACACCGTGATCAATTACCCAATCACACTGATGGCAGGAGCTACCACCCCTGCACATCAGTAACTAATTCACACCATATAGCAGACCTGCATTGTGCGGCCCTCGGGCCAGATGTGTGGAATTTAGAAATGAAACGGTAATAAATGTAAGTCACATCATACGCCAGGGGTGTCCAAACTTTTTTTTTATTACACAAACGAATTATTCAGATTGTTAACACATCAACTCACGTTTGTTTAAAATGAAATGAAAATGGTGTGTATATTCTTAACTCCCCAGTAATGGGAGGAATGTTGCGCTCAGCGAAGCAGTGATGCTGCAGGTCAGGAGTAGGTTTGGTGGTTGAGATGCTGTTGGTCATTCTGGTTGTCAGTCTGCTTTTTTCACCGTTCACAGAACGTCTGCTCACAGATGCATGTTGAGCCCAACAGACTCATCAGTCGTTTTGCGTGGCGCCTCATCAGCGGAAACTTGGCCCTTTCCAAGCTCCGGTAGAAGTCAGGAAGCTGATGCTGATTCTTCAGAGAATCATCACACTGAATTCTTTAATGAGAAATGTGATCACAGACAATCGCTCATCTTAGCAGAAAGCTCTGCATTTCCACGCGCGCGGTTGATTGGGGTCAGCGTGCGGAAGTGCGCTACGTTGAAGTTTCGCAGTTGTGACTCAAGTGTCGGAGCTTCGCACGCAAAGCTTTTATGAGCGCATACAGCTGTGGTAACAGCTGCTCTATGCTTTGGTCTTACAAATCAACCGGCGCCGCTGAAAAAAACGTCACAACTGGTCCGACGTTTCCTAAAAAAAAATGAACAGACAAAAAACCTGTTGCGTGATTTCAAAGCCTTGTCCAGCTGTTTAATGATGTTTGTCATGTTCAATGAAGAGAGAGAAGGAGATGCAGACAGACCGGCAGATAATTAAAAGGCAGTTCAAGGCTGTTTCACAAATTAGACAAGTTGACTGTAATTCAATCATTGAAATGAATTTCAGATGACGCACAAATGAATGTCGATCTCCTCGCTGATCATCAACCAACTTCTCGTGGTAGGCCAACAAACGTGATGTTCACAATCCTGTGTGGCTGTTGCTATGCACTTTTTTCTCTAGACTACGGAAATAAATGTGATACACAACGTATTGTGGCTACAACTATTTTCTGCTGAAAGGCAGCTTTTAACTTCCTATTTATAGCAACAACAACCTCGAGCTGTAACAGTATTGATGGTAAAGTACAGACTCTCATACCTTATTGCTTAAGTACAATATGGCCTTGATTTGTCTGTTTTTACGTGTTAGTTTGTTAATAAAAATAAATATGTAAGTTAAAATATCCTGTATACTGTATTTTTTATTCAATTATTCGTTTTAATTTCATCAATCATTTTTGCGTTTGTTTAACAATCCAGGTTGTGCCGATCTTTCCTTTAATATATTTTTTTATGTAAATGTTTCAGTAGGGCCGAGATCCTCCTTGTGGCAGTGGCAAGTGGGTGGCAGGCAGCGGCAATCGCCAGTAAATCAGTCGGCGTCACAACGGCACGCTGGGTGGGAGGAGCCAATATTTCCCAGAAACAACTGTTATTTGTACGACAGGTCAGCTGCTGTAAATATTTTATTTTATTTTATTTTATTTGAGACACGTGAGCCCCCGTCTTCTTATTACAGAGGCTAATTTTAGGTTTGGACCGGCGGGTTCCGTGTAGGGGGTGGGGCTCTCAAGTTTGATGCCACCCACTTGCCACTGCCACAAAGAGGATCTCGCTGTCACTCTGTTTTTTTCAGCGATCGCCACCAAAATCGAGTAGTAACTGCTGGTTTGTGTGTGTATGTGTGTGTGTGTGCGGGGGTGCAGGCGTGCCCGAGCGAGCGAGAGACAGTATTAGTGATATGTCATCCTGATTGGAAATTGCTAAGCCTAAACAACAAATCAGGTAATCAGACTTTGATAACTCAGTGCATATACCCTGTTACGCCTCCACCCCGGCTCGGGAGAGGAGGAGGGCGTAACTACCCAAGACCACGCCTACTGGATGCAGGAAACTGTATCCTAAGGCACCAGCTTCCTACTACGATCAGTAAAACACACGCTGCTACAATGGATGGATAAACAGTGGGTTTATTTTCCACACACTGATCAATTATGGTGACAATATATACATTGCAACACAAATAATTACACACAAGTACAAAGACACGGGATAGGAGGACTAACAGGTAACAAGGCCTGTGGAGTAGGGCGGTGCCAGCGGTCTGTCAAAGCAAAGAAACCCAACAAAGGACCCTGAGCTTCGCTAATCCTAATACCTACCACAATCTAACCTATCACACCACTTACCTCACTG